>NC_046162.1:57089147-57306647 GCF_011064425.1 Rattus rattus
AAAGATTAAAAACAAAGGGAATAAATTAACCATTAAGAAGAGAGAAATACAGGTATTCACATATTGGATAAAGCATTCAAATGCAGAAAATAGAAGGAACAGCTATAAATGACCAAAAAAAAAAAACCACTGAAGCACTGAATGGCAAGATTTGAACAGATACTTTACCAAGATGAATGAATGAACCATACACCATGAATGGGTACTTCCCGTAATTGCCATGATTCTCCTTTCAGCGTGAAAGACCTTGTCCTCGGCTGTTGGGAAGGCAGCCAGCAAGCAGCCCTCAACTGTCAGTCCATTTTAGTGATTGCCTCAGCTAGTTTAATGTCACTCCCTTTTCTCACGGTGGCTTGCATCCAAAGACTAATGTGCATAGGTGTGTAAAGACCCAGCCCATGGCCTGAATTCAGAAAACTTGAAGGTTATCTGGGTTCATGGCTTCCTAGAGGGTCAGCTGAGCCTGCTGAGATTCTGAGCACTCCACTTCTTCCTGTGTCAGAAATTTACACCTTATTTCTTCCTATTATTTTATTTTGATTTTTTTTGTTGTCTTGTTTGTTTGTTTCTTTTCCAAAATAGAGTTTCTCTGTGTATCCCTGGGTGTCCTAGATCTCAGTCTGTAGACCTGGCTGGCCTCGAACTCACAGATCTGCCTTCCTCTGTCTCCTGAACACTGGGATAGAAGGTGTTCACACCATCACCTACCTCATTTCTTTTTTTTTTTTTTTTTTAAGATTTTTATTTATTTATTTATTTATTTTTGGTTCTTTTTTTGGAGCTGGGGACCCAACCCAGAGCCTTGCTCTACCACTGAGCTAAATCCCAACCCCGATTTTTTGTTTATTTTACGTGTATGTGAGTACACTGTAGAGTGAGTACACTGTAGCTGTCTTCAGACACACCAGAAGAAGGTTCGGATCCCATTACAGATGGTTGTGAGCCACCATGTGGTTGCTGGGAATTGAACTCAGGACCTCTGGAAGAGCAGTCGGAGCTCTTAACCACTGAGCCATCCCTCCAGCCCTCATTTCTTTTTTTTAAAACATGACTTCACTCCATAGCCCAAGCTGGTCTGGAACTCATAGAATCTTCCTGCATCTGTGTGTGCACGTGTGCGTGTGCGTGTGCGTGTGTGTGTGTGTGTGTGTGTGTGTGCATGCGCGCAGGGCTTGGTATACTTGTCTGGAGTGTGAATATCGTGAGATAACCTCAGATGTCTGTTTGCTTTGAGGCAGGGTCTCTTTTGTTGGTCCTGGCCGAAAAGACCAGACTGATTGCCTCAAGAATTTCTGTCTCCAACTCTTAGCAGGAGCTTTGGAATCACAGATGCACACTACAGATTCTAGCTTTGCGTAGCTTCTGGAATTCAGGTTCTCCTGTTTTCAGAGCAAGAGGTTTGTCTGCCCAACCGTCTCTGCCATCCAAACCCCACATTACAGAGATTTAACCATTGCTGTGGTTCAGATATAGTTTCAGTGGGCCCAGTGGGGGTTGGGGGGTGGGGGAAGGTTATGTCCTGGAAGTCTTATCCACAGTAGCAGCGTGAGTAGTGGAACCTTCCAGAAGCGGAGCCTGGTGGAAGGTGATTAGATTATCAGAAGTGATTCAGGTAGTTATCAGAGCTTCCTCCTTAGTCCTTTCGAGTATGTATCCTTAGGAAGCAAAGCTACCCAACTTGCTAGGGACCTTCTGCATGAGGCGCTCCCGTGCTGCGATGCAGCTAAGAAGTTCCTCAGTCTGAACAGATGGGGCTGCTTGCTCTTTAGCTCACAGCCGTCACAAATGTGAGCTAAACCAACCTGTTTTCTTCATAAGGCATTCATCCCCGGTTATTTTGGTACAGTGGGAACCCTGGGGAGGAAGTGAAGAGCAGGTGAATTTAAGAAGGCAGGCCACCATAATGGGATTAGTGGGCTTGCCTCCAAGAGGAAGAGACACCCAAACTAGTGCTTTTCTGTCTCACCACAGGACACACCACAGGATTCTAGGCCATGTCGCCTCATGCACGACGTAGCACAGCACCAAAACCAAAAGCAACCCTCACTCGACAAGGTGGAAGATGGGAACGGTTTCCTCTGGCACCAACCTGCGGTGGCCTATCCTGGTAGTCACGTGAATAAACATTTTTGTTGGATTGGTGTTTTTGTTTTTTGAGACGGGTCCTTAATCATTTAGAGCTGGCTGACCAGGAACAGCTAGGTAGACTAGGCTGGCTCATGGGGATGTACCTGATTCTGCCCCCCTGAATCCTGGGATTAAAGATGGATAACCACTATGCCTAGTTAAATAAACAAATATTTTCTGAAAAAAATATTATGAAAGCAGGCTATGGTGGATCATATCTATCTATAGTTCTGGAACTTGAGATATGGAGACAGGTGGCTAGCCTAAACTACAGAAGACTCTGTCTGGAAAAAAAAATTATATGAAAATGCCAGGTGTGGGAGACAGAGGTAGGAGAGTCAGCATGAATTCAAAGTCAGCCTCAGTTTCCTAAGGAGTTTTAGACCACCTCGGGCTACTGCGTGAGATCCTGCCTCAAAACTAAACAACAGAGCCTGAAGAGCTAGCTTAGTAATTAAAACACCTATCACTCTTGCAGAGGACCCAGGTTCAGTTCTCGGCACCTACATCATATGATTCTTAACTCCCTGAATTCTGTTTCCACGCGATCCAACCGTTGTTAGCTTACAAGCGATTCCATTAGGCTCCTCCCAGGGACCTAAGAGTGCTTCGGGTGTCTTCTGCTTACCATCTCCAGGTACGGCTGCTTACAAAAGGACTGCCCACCATTCTAGCTCTCCGTTCCCACCTGTTCCCAGCATTCTTTTCCCTTTTCTGTCCTTCTCTGTCCCCCACTCCCCTTCTTTGCCCCCATGACTCTGCCCCCATCTATCCACATGTCCACTCATCCGTGTCTACCCCTTCTCCAGGTCCTCGGTCTTCTCCCTTCTGCCAATAAATCCCCTTTAATACCAGCTCCATTGCATGGTTTAATGTCTCAGGAACACACCTTGGTGTGCCCCCCGCCAGGTACCCCCTCACAGCATCCTATTTCATAGCACCAATACCCTCTGGCTTCCTGAAGCATCTATTTGTACACAGTACACATAGAAATTGATACACAGACAAAGAAAAAGAAAGAATAAAAGAAAACAAAACAAAAATGTGCTTCTCATGAATAAGTAGATATAATAGAATGATTGTCGAGCCAGCCGTGGTCGTCCATACCTTTGACTCCCGTACTGTGGAGGCAGAGGCAATCGGATCTCTGTGAGTTCAAGGCCAGCCTGATCTACACGGTTTCAGAAAGCCAGGGTCACATAGAGAGACCCTTGGCTAACAACCAAGTAAGTAAACACAGAAATTCAAGCTTTGATTGTCACAGGAAAGGCAGAATTGGGCCTGGAAGGTCAGCCTGAATCATTTTCAAATAATGGATATGCTCAAAGTCTACTGAGCCAGGACCAGTGGCCAGAGAGAGAAATAAAAACCATTGCTGGTTTCTCTGTGTGGTATGTCAGCTCTTGGCTGCCACCTACCATTATCTTGCCAATATCACTCTCAAAGTAACTTCTTACAAAGCACGGATTGATTGATACTCGACTCTGCCCACAAGTATCTAATTTCAGATATCGTAGGTAAAGTATCCGAAATATTTGATGAGACAAGCTAATTTGGGTTTTGGTTCTTATCTTTTTTTTTTTTTTTTGAGAGAGGCTTTCTCTGTGTAGCCCAGGCTGTCCCGGAACTCACTCTGAAGACCAGGCTTGGCCTCAAGCTCAGAGATCCACCTGCTTCTGCCTCCACTGAGCTAAATCCCCAACCCCCATACTTTTTTAATATAAACATATATGTGAAATATTGGAGATGTATTTGATGCTAAAACAAACAAACAAAAACCTATATTGAGGATTCACGGTCCTCGGCTTCCTGATCGAGGACCACACAGCATGAGCAGCTGCCTCAAGTTACTGTCACTGTGGGGCGCTTACCCTCCAAAGAGGAGCTAAAATGAACAACAAACCCGTCCTTTTTTTTTTTTTTTTTTTTTTTTTGGTTCTTTTTTTTTTTTGGGGATCAAACCCAGGGCCTTAGGCAATTACCACTGAGCTAAATCCCCAACCCCAAACCCGTCCTTCTTTAATTAGAATTTATGGCTGGAGAGATGGCTCACTGATTAAGAGCGTTGGCTGCTTTCTCAGAGGATCCAGGTTCGATTCCCAGCACCCACATGGCAGCTCACAGCTGTCTGTAAGTCCTGGGGGATGAAAGACTTCTTCTGTCGAGTCCCAGGCACTCACATGATACACAGGTATATGTTCAGACACCTATACATATTAAATAGATTATCAAAAATAAGTTTAAAAAAATCAAATTTAACTAGGTATCTTTTTTTCCCCCTGGCAAACCTCTGACCGGGCTGTGGAGAATGTTCCTTTCGTCATAACCACGGTGAGGACCACGGAAACTTCTGCTCTGTGGATTTTCACTATGTCCTCTTCACACCGTGAAAAACGTGTGAATGTATTTTTAACCACTGGGTGCAGAAACAGATCAACTATTCAATAACGTGGATCCTTCATTCGCAGCTCTTCGGTTAGTGTTTGTGTAAGGGCTAACAGCCTCAGATTAACCATACCGACGTAAAAAAACCTGTTTCTCTTGCTACGTTTGCTGTTCCTAGTAGATTCGCTTCTGGAAAGCAGTTGGAGGCCTTCACGAATGCTGAATGAGAATATTTTGTTCTAATGAAGTCATCCCTTCTCTTCCCTAATGGATTACCCTATTGTTTGGCTCTCTGGGACTTGTCAGACCTCCAGGAGAGAAGCCTGCCAGAGACTGGAACATTGTTATTCCAGAGGAGTCCTGAAAAACAACCAGACAGGCTGGGGATGGTGGCACACAAGCTGTCAAAACTGAACCCAGGAGGCAGAGATATGAGGAGGCCAGCCTGGTCTACACAGTGAATTCCAGTCGGCCGGGGCTATGTGCTCAGTCTCACATAAGTGAAGGAAAAAAAGAGGGGGGGGTGGGGGGGTGGGTGGGGGCTGGGGGAGGGAGGGAGAGAGAGAGAGAGAGAGAGAGAGAGAGAGAGAGAGAGAGAGAGAGAGAGAGAGATGAAGTGAACAAGGAAGCAGCCCCTGCGGTGCTCAGCTGGAGCCCTTGCACAGCATCAGCTGACACTCCGCAGTACAGGATTCTGTTACCCTCATTTGAGCAGCCTGGCTATTCCAGCAATCAGATCTCTCTGTCTCCTTCCTGTTACCTGACCTTGACACCACCTATTCCTGTGCCCTCTGTGCCTTCACTCCAGACATATTATCCTTTCATTTTCTTTAAACTCAAACGCCAGACTATTGGAATTTCCCAGACACTGGCCTGGCCTATCACAATGGTGAGAGAGAGACTGGCATCTGCAGTCAAGAGGGTCCTATAGGCACCCAGGGCATAGGTGTTTCACTGATATCTGAACACAGAGGACAGCAGGAGTCTTCGGACAGCGGAGGGGGCTGGCGGTTTGAGCCCCTTCTCACTACGCTTTCGGCCTGTGCTTGTGATCAACCTTGGCCGATTGCTGAAACTTTGTCCCGTGTCAGTTTTCTCTCCCTTCTATTTGAAGAACCAGTGGTGAGAATGGGGAAGAAAAACAAACAAGCTAGTTTTCAATTTATTTTGGCTATGAAATAATTTTGAAATGCAACCTAAGAGTCGTGACATTCTGACGTAGCAGCCTGTGTTTCCGTGGCCCTTTCACCGCAACGTAGGAGAATGGTTATGGAGAAGAAAGACTTGAAGGCGTTCCCATTTGAATCCGAATTCCTTGGTTTTCACGTCTGTGTTGTTTGGCCATAGAGGTTGTTTTGTTCATTTTTGACAAATGCGTAGATGGAACTCAAGGCTTCACACATGCTAGGCTAATAAGTTTTGTGATGAGCTGAATTCCTCTTGTGTGCACATGCACCAGTGCATGCGTGTGTGTGTGTGTGTGTGTGTGTGTGTGTGTGTGTGCTCGCACGTGCCTGATGTGGGTGCTAGAGCAGCATCTCTCCAGCTTGCCCCACCACTTATTCCAATCCCTTTTTAAAGAAAAGGATGAAACACACCTGCTTTGAGAATTGCGACTTACACAATTCATGTGTGAATCCGACCTGAATAGAACTCCAATATTCCAATTCCTTGAAAAAGTGGAAGAGGACCGGACGGATAAATGATTCACTCTGGCAGACCGTCACACTAGCATTTTCTGTCTAGCTTTCCGTCACCTCTCATGCATCTACTGAGCCGTTCATGCTTTGGGATAAGAAAACAATGATCAGTTAACACACGTACACAGGGTTAAAGAGAGATGACAAGTTTTGGCATCTCTCAGCACAGATACACACTAGGACGGGACACCTCAGGGTTCACTCAACTGCTTGCTGACGGGGACTGGATAACATTGTGGCTTTCAGTTCTAAGCTAACACAGGTATGGGATGATAACAACATAAATCTCTCTTGAGTGGTTCAAACTGTGTCTTTTGTCTCCCGAGTAAGGAATTTTTTTCCTTTTGACCTGCCCCAATTTCTGATGTCAGGTCCCTACAGTTTTCATGCTCTGTCTCTCAGTTCTCAGGGAATGTGTATTTTATACAGTGTGATCACACTTTGAACTAAAATAGACCATCTCCAGAAACCTGCTTGTGCAGGCTTCTCAGAGCTAACGAGCAGGTTCAACCCCCCCTTTTTTTTTGTCTCTGGTTTCTTTGAGCTGGTTCAGAATAGAGAGGTGTTGCATCTCCACCTTAGGTTGTGTCTATAATTCTTAAAAAGATTCTCAAGGGCTGGCTCCATGCCCAGACCCCTTTCCTGAACAATGTATGATATCTGAGAGTGGAAGTGGCCCAGATGCTGGCTCTCTGTTCACCTCTACTGTCCTTGTCTCTTAGTGACAATGACAGCTTTCAGTTGAATTGCAGACCCAATCCCCAGCTGCCCCTCCATTTTGTTTTGTCTTGAGACAGGGTCTCCTGTAACCTAGGCTGTCCCAAACCCACTATATAGCTGAAGGGGACTTTGAGCTCTTTAATTCTATACCTCCGCTTCCCCAGTGCGGTGACCAGAATTTGCCACCATACCTGGTCTCTGCTGCTTTTTTTTTTTTTTTTTTTTTTGGAGCTGGGGACCGAACCCAGGCCCTTGCGCTTCCTAGGCAAGCACTCTACCACTGAGCTAAATCCCCAACCCCGTCTCTGCTGCTTTTTCTTTTTCTTTTTCTTTTTTTTTTTTTTTCCGGAGCTGGGGACCGAACCCAAGGCCTTGCTTGTTAGGCAAGCGCTCTACCACTGAGTCTCTGCTGCTTTTTAAGTATCTTGACACTAACACTGACTCTAGGGAGGCTGGCCGTAGAGGACTGCCATCTTCGGTTATTTATGTGACTAAGACTCCAAGACAAATTGCTGTTATAAAGCCACACCCCCTGGGATGAGAGGCTACAGGCAAACCTTCGTGTCTTGGATTCTTTTCCTTTGCCACACCCTTAACCCCGAAGTTGGCCAAGGTTGCTAGGTTTCCGATCAGCTACTGGGGTAGGTCTAATTCTGATGTCAATTCTTCTTGTCAAGGATTTAAGAAACAAACAGAAAAAGAGCTGAGGGTGGATAAATTGATGCCTTATGACTATTGTGCTGTTGAGGCCTCTAATCATCTAGGTTACACCAATGCTCTGCTTCATGTTCAGTCTACAATGAGAATTTTAATTCTTTCTTTTTAAGCAGTTATCTTTGTGTGTATGGGGTTTTCTTTTTTCGTTTGTTTGTTTGTTTGTTTGCCTTCGTGTATGCCAGTGTACCACATGTGCTGTGTCCAAAGAATGGAGAAGAGGGAATTAGTTTCTCTAGAACTGCAGTTAGGGGTGGTTGTGAGGTACCACGTGGGTTGTGGGAACCAACTCTGGATCTTCTAAAAGATCCACAGGTGCTCTAACCTCCCAGTCATCTCTCCAGCCCCCATCTATTATTTTATTTCACTTTGGTTTTACATCCTGACAGCGGTTTCCCTCCCTCCTCTCTTCCCACTTCTTCCTCCCTCCCTGCTGTTCATTATTTATTTGCTCATGTGTGAATCTATGTGCATGAATGAGTCGTGCGTGGACGGGTGCAGGTGCCAGGTCATCCATGTGGTCAGATGACATCATGTGGAGTTTGCTCTCTCCTTCCTGCTCTTACATAGACTCTGGGGGTGTGGGACTCAGTGCAGGTCTGAGTGACAAGGGCCTCCACCCACTGAGCCATCTCCTGGATCGATTTTTTTTTAAGTCAATGTAAATGTGGTTGAAACCCAATGCTAGCATGCCAGCGCCAGAACACTGTAACCTTTAAAGACATGGGATTCCATGAGAAGCGTTGTAGCAACATCCCAGAAACCCACAGACATAGACATCTGCATTTTTGCCTGTAGCGGTTGGCTTCACTCCCTAGCACACTTTCTGCAAAGCCCTGGTGGCTCAGCGTTCCCAAGAGAACAGAGGTGAGCAGGCCCAACTTAATCTGAAGATCACCTGTGAAGGAGCTGGTCTGTCTGTAGCTGTCAGGCACTCGGGGTGACAAATAAGCTAGACGTGATGATTATGAGGAGACCAGAAGTGACAGAGTGGGGGTGGGGGTGGGGGTGGGGGTGAGAAAAGGAAACAAGGCAGGTGGAAATGTATGACTCTACTTCCTGATGGAAAGATACCAAAAGAAACTGCAATCTTTTGGACTAAATAGGACCGATCTTTGGACTCACTTGAATCTACAGAATATTATTACCATTCTTTTTTTCTTTTCTTTTTTTTCGGAGCTGGGGACCGAACCCAGGGCCTTGCACTTGCTAGGCAAGCGCTCTACCACTGAGCTAAATCCCCAACCCCTATTATTACCATTCTTAAACGAAGAAATTTAGGCTGGAGTGTAGGTTTGGGGTAGGAAGAATGTTTGTCTACTGCTATAAACAAGTTCCTAGGTTAGACTCTTTTTTTTTTAAAGTACTGTGTTGCTGTCTTCAGAACAAGAAGAAAAAACAGATGGTTGTGAGCCAAAAACTCAGGACCTCTGGAAGAGCAGTCTGGAGCCATCTCTCCAGTGGTGTACTGTAGAACAAAGAAAAAAAACTTGAAAAAAAAAAGCAAACAGCTGGGTAGTGGTGATGTGCATACCTTTGATCCCAGCACTCAGGAGGCAGAAGCAGGCAGATCTCCGAGTTCAAGGCCAGCCTGGTGAGAGTGAGTTTCAGGACAGTCAGGGTTATACAGAGACACCCTGTCTAAAGATGCCAAAAACAAACACTAAAAAACCAATGAATAGGGGATTTAGCTCAGTGGTAGAGCGCTTGCCTAGCAAGCAGCAGGCCGTGGGTTTGGTCCTCAGCTCCGAAAAAACAAACAAACAAACAAACAAAAACCAATGAATAAACAAACCAACCCCAACCCCAAAAACTTTATATAATACAGTGTGTGTGTGTATATATATATATATATATATATATATATATGTATCAATCAGCATAATATTTTTTCTAATAATTGTTTGTGCATGCACATGCTCTTAAAGCATGTGTGTGGTCAGAGAAGAGCTTGCAGGAGTTGGTTCTCTCCTTGTACCACAAGGGTTCTAGAGATCTAACTAGTTACCAGGCTTGGGAGCGAGTGAGTGTCCTTACCTGCTGAGCTATCTTGATAACCCCAATTAAAAGGGAAAAGGAAATGGCCCAGGACTCATTACATAGGTCAGGCTGGCCTCAAAGTCAAGGAGATCAGCTACGTTCTGCCTTCTGAGCACTAGGGAGCACTAGGGAAGAACACAGGAGAGTGGTAATGCTGTTTACTTACATTACTGTCATCACAAGGGCCATTTTAACCTTAAGAAGAGAGGCAGGGGGGTTGGGGATTTAGCTCAGTGGTAGAGCGTTTGCCTAGTAAGCGCAAGGCCCTGGGTTTGGTCCCCAGCTCCGAAAAAAAGAAAAAAAAAAAAAAAAAGAAGAAGAAGAGAGGCAGGGAGTAAAGGTGCTCTCCATGGATTGTGCTCCAACTTTCTGCATCTCTGGCTTTTGGAACCCCTTCATCATATTCTACAGGTAAGACTCATATTAGCGGAAGCAGAGTTATAATTTCCCTCCTTGAAATCAACATCGAGGCCATCATTTGAAGTAGTGATGTTTTGTTTTGATCTGACATGGTGGGTTTGGTTCTGGTCTCCCATACTCTTTACTTCTTTCTCTTCCTCCTTCCAGGTTCCGCAGCTAGGCGTTCTCTCCTGCCTGGATAGTTTGGCTCCCTGCTCTAACTCCTGTACTAACCTTTGGTTTGGAATCCTCTCTCTCAGTGATCTACATTTCCTGTCTCCTTTACCCGCTCATATTACAAAAATGGTAAGACTTTTCATAGAAAATTTCAAGCCACAATTGCAGCACATATCACATTTATGGATGGTGAAACCAGGGAAGGAAATGTGTATGTCTTTGCCTTGTTCTTGGTAAGAGACGACACTGAAATTATCTCCTTGGGAGCTCTGGGCAGGCAAGCACTGTACCACTCAGCTATATTTCCCCAGCCTATTTTCTTTTCTTTTTTTTTTTTCCGGAGCTGGGGACTGAACCCAGGGCCTTGCGATTGCTAGGCAAGCGCTCTACCACTGAGCTAAATCCCCAGCGCCCCCAGCCTATTTTCTTAGCTTTTTACACTTTCATGCATTTTTTAAAATTATCATTTTGGGGTTCTAGAGACAGGGTTTCTCTGTGTATCTCTGGCTGAGATGGAAATCACTTTGTATACCAGGATGACCTTAACTTCCAGAGACCCACCTGCCTTCTGAGTTAAAATTAAAGGTCTGAGACACTATAGCTGTCTATTCTCTCTCTCTCCCTTTCTTTTTTTTATTGGTTTTTGAGACAGGGTTTCATGTAGCCCAGGCTGGTCTCTCACTCTAGTAGAGGATGGCTGTGAACTTCTGCTACTACTGTTTCACTTTCCAAGTGCTGTTGTTACAATTGCACTGTCACACCTGGCCGATGCAGGCAACATGCTAAGGGTTTTGTTTGGTTGTTGCTTCTTTTTTGTTTTGGAGGATAGCTCAAGTTCACTAAGTAGCCCAGGCTGGCTTTGAACTCCTGACAATCCTCCAGGCCCAGCCCTCCATGTAGTTGGATGACAGGTATGTGATTCCAATACATGGCCTTCTTAACTTTTACTTTTGCCTTTTTTCTTTCTCATACACCCCTAGCCCATTCATTGTGTAGGTAGGTTTTGTGTTTGTGACACAGGATACGTGAAGAGAGAGAACAACTCCTAGGAGTCTGTTCTTTCCCCACTGCGTGGGTTCTGGGGACCAAGCTCAGATTGTGAGGTTTGAGGGCAAGTGCCTTTAGCCACTGAGCCATCTGGTCAGTGTACATTATGTCCAATCCCCTGGAACAGGAGTTAACAGGTGTGAACTGCCATGTGGGTGCTGGGAATTGAACCTAGGTCCTCTGGAAGAGCAGCCAGTGCTTTTTTTTTTTTTTTTTTTTTTCAGAGCTGGGGACCAACCCAGGGCCTTGCCCCTAGGCAAGCGCTCTACCACTGAGCTAAATCCCAACCCTAGCCAGTGCTCTTAACTACTGAGCCATCTCTCCAGCACTCCCTGCCCCCCAAGTTTTTATTGATGCTTATAGACTAGAAGATTTTTTTTTTTTAAAGATTTATTCATTATATATAAGTACACTGTAGCTGGTTTCAGACACACCAGAAGAGGGCATCAGACCCCATTACAGATGGTTGTGAGTTACCATGTGGTTGCTGGGATTTGAACTCAAGATCTCTGGAAGAGTAGTCAGTGCTTTTTTTTTTTTGGTTTTTTTTTTTTGGTTCTTTTTTTTTGGAACTGGGGACCGAACCCAGGGCCTTGCGCTTCCTAGGCAAGTGCTCTACCACTGAGCTAAATCCCCAACACCGATTTTTTTTTTTTTTTTTAAATTTGTACATTTTCAAGGGATTGTTAAGCAGATGCCTAGAAACCTGGTAAAAGTAAGGCTGATGATCTTGTCACATCACTGACTTCCCTATCTTGTCCGAAGTACCATGGAGAATTTCCAAGTGACCTGGAGTTCTTCATTTCAGTTGTTTTAGAAGCCATGATGGACTATATATTAGGGAGTATCCAGTCCCCGATAGGAAATGTCTTGAAATACTGAAATCTCCCGTGTTATGGGTTCAGGGATGGGGCTGAATACAGACTCTTCCTTCTCAGAAAGTTCAAAATTACTGATTGAAGTTGTTTTAAAGCACACGGCAGGAAAGCCCTCTATGCTAAGCCCTTGTGCACTGCAATCTTTAATCCTGTGATTTAGGAAGATTGTCTATAGTCTTAGGTCCACGGTTTCTCTGTAGGACACAGAGCTTGGACAGGAAAGACAACACAGACCAAAGCAGACATTCTCTCTCTTGGCTTATTGTCAGTTGACTCTATAGGGCCTGAGATGTACTTTGTTCAGGGCCTGGTACTGAGAGCAATAAAAGAACTAGAGAGCGAGCGCTTTAAAAAGTAAATGAATCAGAAAGGAAATGAAGAGACGGGAGGTGTGGTGTCTCAAGTCTGTAATCCCAGCACCCGAAGTTTTTTTTTCTGGAGCTGGGGACCGAACCCAGGGCCTTGCGCTTGCTAGGCAAGCGCTCTACCACTGAGCTAAATCCCTAGACTTGAATTCTAGCACTTGCAGATAGGCAGATCTTTGAGAGTTAAGAGCCAACCAACACCAGTTTCCATGTTTCCATGCTAGCCAGTGACATGGTGAGCCCTGTCTTTTTTTTTTTTTTTTTTTTTGGTTCTTTTTTTCAGAGCTGGGGACTGAACCCAGGGCCTTGCGCTTCCTAGGCAAGCACTCTATCACTGAGCTAAATCCCCAACCCCGTGAGCCCTGTCTTAAAGAAATAAAAAATACCCTGGGTTCGGCCCCCACCACTGGAACAAAAAAAAAAAAAAAAAAAAAAAAAAAAAAAAAAAGAAATAAAAAATAAAAAAAATAAAAAAGGATAGAAAAGAGTAGCGGGAAAGGAAAATAAAATAGGAAAACAAACCAAGTGGTGGTGGCGCATGCCCGTAAGGCTGAGGCGAGAAAGATGAAGGTTCCACGCCATGCTGGTCTGTACAGTGGTTTTGAGGACAGCATGGGCTATAGTGTGAGACCCTGTTTCAGGAGAAACACGCAAAACATAAAAAGCAAGCCAGCTCTTGCTCGTGTTCATCCTGCAAAAATCTACAAACAAAACCCGTAAGAATCAATTGCAAGACCTAAGAACAAGTCCACATCAATCAGCAGAGCTCCAGAGTTAATGGGAAAGGACTAGTGCTGGGTGGAGTTCCTCTGGGAGGATTCTTCCGGGCAAGGTGAGGAAGGGAGGGGCACACATTTCACAAAAAAGGATGAGGAGGCCATTGAAGCACTAATTCCTGAGCAAATTAACAATGTGTAAGGGCTAGACAGTAAACGAGTTAGACTGGAGAATTTATGTTAAAGGGTAAACAGCTCATGGACAGCCTTAGATGGTTATAAATCAATTTTGCTTTGACTCAGGGAAGCCTTTTTTTTTTTTTTTTTTTTCACAATGCAAACGTTTGGAGGAGCCCATACACAGTTGGATTAGAATAAGCCAAACTGGCAGAATTATGAAGGAAGCTGGTGCAATGTTCTCCAGAGAAAAACAGAAATGACTGGGTCCCAACTCCAGTTCCACCAATATTTAGCTGTACACAAGTCTTGGGCAAGTCATGATCTTTTTGTGTGAACTGTTTTCGCATATATAAAACAGGATGATGGGCTGGAGAGATGGCTTAGTGGTAAGAGCACTGACTGCTCTTCCAGGGGTCCTGAGTTCAACTCCCAGCAACCACATGGTAGTTAACAACTATCTGTAATGGGATCTGATACCCTCTTCTGGTGTGTCTGAAGACAGCTATGGTGTACTTGTATATAATAAATACATTTGGGGTTGGGGATTTAGCTCAGTGGTAGAGCGCTTGCCTAGGAAGCGCAAGGCCCTGGGTTTGGTCCCCAGCTCCGAAAAAAAGAACCAAAAAAAAAAATAATAAATACATTTAAAAAATAAATAAAAACAGGATGAGGTCCGTCTCTTCTTTTTTTTTTTTTTTTCGAGCTGGGACCAAACCCAGGGCCTTGTGCTTGAGGATGAGGTCCATCTCACAGAGTTTCTGAAAGGTTAAATGAATGAGTAAAAAACGTTTAGTAAACATTCAAGAAATATTAAAGGCCCAACTCTTTAAGGATTGCATCTGTTGGGGCTAGAGAGATGGCTCAGCAGTTAAGAGCACTGACTGCTCTTCCAGAGGTCTTGAGTTCAATTCCCAGCAACCACATGGTGGCTCATAACCATCTGTAATGAGATCTGATGCTCTCTTCTGGTGTGTCTGAAGACAGCTACAGGGTACCTATATATAATAAAGTAAATCTTAAAAAAAAAAAAAAAAGATTGCATCTGTCTTTCTAAAGAGTGTGTGTAGGATTCGGAGGAAAACAGGGAAATTGAGTATCCACAACTCTGCTGTCCAATACGATAGGAATTAGCCATGTGTGAGTATTGAGCATTTGAAATGGGGCTAGAGAGAATTGGACTGTAAATATACAATACTTACTGAATCAGTCTATTAAGTGTCTCGCTAATTCTCTCTCTCTGAGACAGGGTTTCTCTGTGTTGCCCTAGCTGTCCTAGAACTCACTATGTAGAGCAGGCTGGCCTCCAACTCACAGAGATCTGCTTTCCCCTGCCTCCAGAGGCCTGTATCACCACTGCCAAGCCCCTCATTTTAAAATTCATTATACGATGAAATTATAATCTTCTGGATATATTGGGTTAAAGAGATGAGAAGCAATAACTTCTGTAGTTTTAATTCTGCCTAGCAGCTCACAGTGTAATGTCCATAGGACAGTGCTTGTTTAGTTTAAAATTCTTCACTGAGTTTTGAAAATTAAGCTTTGGTTCCACCTTACAAGTTTCTATGAAGAAATATGCTTTTAGGAATAAACATTTTTTTGCCTTGGTTTAAACATAGGTCTTAATTAGAGAGATAACTGCAGAATGGAGAGAGCCACAGTTAGGACACTTTTACAAAAGTCACAATTGGCAAAAAGCAGAAACTAAAACAAGGGCTTGGGGTGTGGCTCTGTGGCAACCTGCTTGCCTAGCCTGTGTGGAAGCTCTGAGTTCAATGTCTAGAACCACAAGAAGGTAGGAATCCGGAAACATATATTTGATTATTAGTATCATCTTTGTTTTTGAATCAAAATTTTACTGTGCCCAGACTATCCTGGAACTCATCCTGGGGTCCAGTCTGGCCCAGGATGATCCTCCTGCCTCAGCCTCCATGCCCAGCAATGAAGCATCTTGTTTTAGACATTAAATGGTGGGATCCAGTCTTTCTAATGTTTGAAATCAGTCTCCTAAAGGATTCGATTTCACTGGTTTGAGCGACTTGGGTAACGAAACAGTTTCTGGTAGAACTGTTTTCATATCATCCTTTCAACTGGCTATTTAGTAGAAAAGAGCCTCAGGTCAGCATCACACCGCTGAGGTAGAATGGTTGTTTCCACAAGTCACCCTGGCCGATTTGACGGCTGGGTAGGCTTCCATTTTCCATAGCACCTCAGGAGCTCCTTCACGCCCTTCATGGCTCTTTCCTGTCACAGGCCGACAGGTGCAGCGCCAAGAGCCGCCTCGCGCCTTCCCGTCTGCTGGCCGCGCCCTCGCCGCCCCGCCCCGCCCTCGGCGCGCGCCCCTCAGCGGGGGGCGCCCACCCCGCGGGGCCGCGCACGCAGCCGCCGCCGCCCCCCCCCCCCTCCTCCCCTGCCCTCTCCGCCCCCCTTCCCCGTAGGCAGCCAGCCCGCCCGCACCGCCGCCCGCCCGGCCCAGGCGCCCGCTGGGTCTGTCCCCCGCCCCAGCCTCCCCGGTGGCTCTCGGCAGGCGGTCGCCCGCGCCCGGTGAATGTGGCTGGCAGCCGCCGTCCCCTCCCTCGCTCGCCGCCTGCTCCTCCTCGGCCCTCCGCCTCCTCCCCTCCTTCTCCTCCTCAGCCGCTCCTCTAGCCGCCGCCGCCGCCTCCACAGCCTGGGCCTCGCCGCGATGCCGGAGAAGCGGCCCTTCGAGCGGCTGCCCACCGAGGTGTCGCCCATCAACTACAGCCTCTGCCTCAAGCCCGATTTGCTGGACTTCACCTTCGAGGGCAAGCTGGAGGCCGCCGCCCAGGCACGGCGACCCTCGGGCGCCAGGGGGCAAGCAGCGGGCGAGCGAGCAGTTAGGGGCCGCGCCCGCGGGCTGGGCTGGAGGCCGGGGGGCTGGGCGCGTGGGCCGCAGGACCGAGCGAGAGGCGGTGCGGCGCGCCCCTCGGGACTGGCGTGCTGAGCCCCGGCCCGGCGGGTTCCGCGCTGCGGGAGCCTGCGGGCTGCGGGCGGTGCGCCCCTCAGGGGCCAGCACACCTGTGTGCAGCGCCCCTGGTCCCCGCCTTCCGGGCCGAGCTCCGGGAGAAGCTGGGTGGGGGGTGGGGAACTAGAAGGGGCTAGGACTGCCTGCTTGGTGGCAACCCTGCGGACTGCGTTCCTTCCTGGTCGTCCCTTCACCCCGCGGGGGATAGATTGGAAGGGGCGGTCATCTGGCACTTGAGAGCGAGGTGGGGAGAGTGTAGAAGGGGGGTGGGGAGTGGAACGAGAATGTTAATCCCAGGCAGCCTCACCGAGTTCTCTCGGCCTGATCCTGCCCAGGGGCCGGGTTTCCAGGATGATCCGCCCCCTCCCCCTTCCCCTCAAATGACAGTGCAGCAGTGACTTTGTTCTCCCCTAACCTCCTGAGAAGCTGCGGAGGACCCCAGCTCCGCTTCTCCTATCAGCCTTGCTCTGGAAACCTGTGAAACTGGTGGATTTATTTCTTCAGTGGTGGTTGTTTAGCAGTCGCCTCTTCTGAAAGAAAACTCTCAGTCTTAGCCTGCTACTGGTGAAAATATTCCATTACTCTTCTTTGCAGTTTTTTTGGTGAATCATACGCTCCTCCCTCCTCCCGAAGCATTATCTGGCAGTATTGTTTGATTTCGGAGACCATCCTTATAGATGGCTCGCAAAGGTCCCAAAGAGTTACCATAAATAACCACGGTGTATAATTCGTTACATGAAGTCGGAAATGAAAATTGGGAGCTGTTTGATAGCTATCTGTGACACAAATGGTGTAAATATAATTGGTTCCGTTTCTTTTCCTACCCCAGCTAGGGGTTGGGGAACAGGAGTGGTGGAGGAAGCCAGGCCAGTAGGCCTCAACCTAAAAGATGAGGGTGTGTGTTGCAATGAAATGAGAGAACCGTAGACAAGTACTAGAATGATTTGAAAGCCAAGAAAGTATGATACTCAAGTTTGAAAATCGATGTAAAAGCACAGAATTTGCTGTTAGATTTGGAACATTAGCTTTGCCGGCTTTAGATGCTGTCAGCATCGCTGTCAACAGGAGAGTGCCTTGTGACCTTTTCAAGAAGGGCCTAGGCTTGAATGAATTTGAATTCCGAGAAAAGACTAAGGTTATAAAAGCTGACCGGAGTTGATAAATCTGGAAGGTGTGCACACTGACAGATGACATTGAGGAAAAAGTACTACAGATTTGCTTACTGGTTATTGAGGTTTATTGAAATGTTAGAACGACAAGCAGTAACATGCTTCCCCCGCCCCTTTAAAAATGTGTTTGTGTGTGAGTGGGTTGGGGTGCGTGGGAACTGTGGCATGTATGGTCAGAGGACAACTGTCTCTTACCCTTTCACTGTGGGATCTCGGGTTCTAACTCAGACTGCTTGGTCTCCATAGTAATCACTTTTACCTCTCCCTACTTCTCTAAAGAGTTGAAAACAAATTGGGGGCCATGCCTTTAATCCCAGCACTCAAGGAGGCAGAGGCAGGCAGATCTCTGAGTTTGAGGCCAGCCTGGTCTACAGAGTGAGTTCCAGGTCAGGGTTACACAGAGAAATCTGCCTTGAACAAAACCAAAAAAAAAAAAAGATGGAAATATTGGTTTCTGCCATGAGGATGCACAAAGTTGTATATTACCTAGCAGCAGGACTCACATCTCACACCTCAGCTTCCAGAGTATCTTGGGTTCTAGGCACACACCATCATGTCTGGCTGATTTGTGAATCTGATACAAGGAAATAACTGGATCTTTTTGAAAGAATAGACTTTACAAAGCATTAACAAAACACTTCCCTCCTTTGTGTGTTCAACTATGAGTGCACATGTTTGTGTGGGTGTGCACACATGAATGCTGCAGCACGCTTTTCTATAGAGGTCATTGGACAATTTTCAAGAGTAGGTTCTATGTTTCCTCCATGTTGGCTCTGGGATTGAACTTAAGTCAAGAGTCTTGGCAGCAAGTGCCTTTACCCACTGAGACATCTTTCTGACCTTCAAAAACGAAAAAAATGTTTTCCCAGAAATTCTTTTCAAGCTAAGTGGCTAGTTGCCCCTTTGCAAGTGTAAAAGAATTAATGGTAGTTAAAGCAACTGGACCTGGGAATTGATACTGTATGTTGGAATTGTGGCATTAGGTGGTATCGTTGTGTAAATTAAAAATATTCTTTTTTTTTTTTTTTTTTTTTCCAGAGCTGGGGACCGAACCCAGGGCCTTGCGCTTCCTAGGCAAGCGCTCTACCACTGAGCTAAATCCCCAACCCCTAATTAAAAATATTCTAAATTCTAGATGAGTTAATAACATTAAGTTACTTTCTTAGCAACTGATATATTACACGGAGTATTGAATGTTACATAGTTGATATTAAAAATATTCTAGGGGCTGGGGATTTAGCTCAGTGGTAGAGCGCTTACCTAGGAAGCGCAAGGCCCTGGGTTCGGTCCCCAGCTCCGAAAAAAAGAACAAAAAAAAAAAAAAAAATTCTAAAGTTTAGATGGGCTAATGGCATTAAGTCACTTAGCAATTGATATCATATTACTATTGAAAGTTGCATAGTTGGTCGCCTTAGTTTTAGTTGCAAAATTTTATGGCAGAGTATTTGTACAGGTTATAGATTAGAAACTTGGTGGATTTTTAACCTGGCCTTAGGTGCCGGACTCCTGAAAGGTGAATGTAAAACATTGTCCTTTTTTTTTTTTTTCCTTTTCTTTTTTTCAGAGCTGGGGACCGAACTCAGGGCCTTGCGCTTGCTAGGCAAGTGCTCTACCACTGAGCTAAATCCCCAACCCCTAAACATTGTCTTTTTACATAGATGACTTTTCTTTTTTTTTTTTGTTTTTGTTTTTTCTGAGACAAGGTTTTTTTTTTTCTAGCCCTGGCTGTCCTACCACTCACTCACTAGATCAGGCTGACCTTGAACTCATGATCCACCTGTCTCCTGAGTGCTGAGATTAAAGGCCTGCCAACTGTCGCCCAACCCATAGATGGCTATTCTAATTCAGCAGGTTTTCGAAATGGGGTTTTATACTCCATGGCTGACTTGGAACTCAGCCTCGTATTCCTGGCCACCTTCAAAGGCTCATCAGTCCTTCTGCCTTCGGAGAGCTAGGCTTGTGAGTATGAGCCACTATGCCCAGCTTCAGCAGGCTCTGAAGTGTTTTGTGGGCCTGGAGAGACTTTTAGGCTTATAATTCATTTCATTTTCACTTTTATATTTGATGGTTTGGATCTGTACATGCTTGAGAGATTTCAAAATCTGATCTGCCATTATTGAGGGTGAATTAATTGGATTCTAGGCTTCCGTGAGTGTGACTGCAGCCTTCGCTAGAGTGACTAGGACAGGATTTGGGCACTCCTGTGAAAACGCTCTGTCTCAGAGAAACCAACTTCATCCATAAAGTCCAGAAATCAGGTTATACTTGCCAGTTTCTGGGCTCTACCAACAAAATAATCCATGTTGCAGATGACTGCATTGGCAGTAGAGGAGGGTAACAGAAACTGGGTGGTTAGGCAGCTAAAAGCGTACCATCTAAGTGATTGTTTTTGTTAGCCCTGTGTTAAGAAAATTTATGCCCATATTTTCATATTTTCTCAGGAATCATGGTTTGACAGTTTTTAATTACTTTAAAAACAGCAAGATTAATAATATGCTATAGATAGCATGTTAGCTCATTAATTGGTCTTAAATTTGAGGTGTTTAGGGTGTAGCTTAATGGTAAGAATGTGTTTCGGAGACTTGTGTGCAAGCCTAGCAAATAAAGTTTAGAAGATGGGTAACAAGGAATTTGCTCACAGCTTTTTAAAAATGTATCTATAAAGTAAGAAATAGAAGGCTTTAAACTGGGCCTGGTGGCTTATGCTTGTAACTTTAGCCCTTAGAGGGCAGAAGGATTAATTACCACAAGTTCAAGGCCAGTTTCAAATCGGCCAGGCCTGCCTAGTGAGACCTTGTCTTGAAATACAGAGACAGGCAGACAGACAGACTGACACACAAAAGAAAGATAAAGGGAGAGATAAAGAACAAAAGCAAGCAAACCGCAGATGGGTGGTAGAGTTCACGGTCAGCATTTAGGCTGTGCACGAACTTAGTGCAGAGACCCAGCATCATCACTCCCTCAAAATGGAATTTTTATTTATGAAGCTTTTGTCTGAGGCCACCTGACATTGAGTTCTGTAGTGAATTTTCCATGTAAATCAAACTTACCGTTGAAACATTTAAACTTTTAAAAGCATTTACCCAATTTGGGTGGAAATGTTTAAGCTTTATAATTCTCTAGGCTTCTTTTTCTTTTTTGAAATACTGTCTCATTCTGAATGTCTGCCATTGATGTTAGAATACGTGAAGAAGTTACCTCAAACTACACTCTATAGTTCACTAACTCAGTACCTGTCCTTCGAAGTTGGCTGTGGGCTCCTTGCCCTCAGGCACATTGCTTTCTGTTGTGAATTGTGTTTTGTCACACTGCCCACTCCACACGGCCTCTCCTCTGTTTACTGAACAGTGAGCTGGAGAGGTAATGTAAGAGTCAAAAGAAACCAATTTCTAAGTGCGAGCTGGATGGCTTTGCTTCAGAGTAAACCGTATAAGCTTTATTGTACGGACTCATTATCTATTGTGGAACTCTGGTGTTGGAGCCTTTTTTTTCCTTTTTGTTTAACTTCCTGGTTCTAGATTATCAATGTCTAATACAGCTGGGATAAATGTAGTCTTGAGTAGCAAGTTATCTATGAAGCTTCTTTGAACTTTGCTACATAAATGAGCCTGTTTTTATTGTAAAGTAGATCTATTCTAATCTGTCTGTGAGTCAGCGGCAAGGAACCAAGCCTTCTGATAGTTGTTTTGTTATTGAGTTCAGCACCCCAGATTTTGAGATTTACTTTTGAACACCTTATGAACCTGTGGTTTTGATTTATTTGGTCATTTGTAATCTGTTTTTATTTTTATTTTGAATCAGGAAATGTTTTAGAAATACAGAAAATAACTTACTTAGATTTAATATTTGCCTCGTTGCATCAGACTTTTATACTATCTTTTTTGGGAAAAAGTCACAGATAGGGCCTGGGGTTGCAACTCAGTTGATGAGTGCCTTAGTGCAGAGTCCTGGGTTTGATCCCCAGCACCCTGGGATAGTGAGTGCCATCTGCCTGGGATCCTCTGCCTTGGAAGGTAAGGCATAGGATCCAAAAGTTTAAGGTTGTCTTTGTCTGCATAGTGAGTTCATCACCTTTCATGAAACCTTGCCCCCCCCCCGAACCCTCATACCCCCCAAAAGGAAGGCTGGGTATTGGTACACACCTCTAATCCTGGCATTTGGTAGGCAGAGGCAGATTCTGAACTCGCTGCTATCCTGGTCCACTTAAAAAGTTCCAGGCCTCCTGAGGGACACAGCCAGAATACAGCAAATACAGAGGCCGAATGCCAGCAGCAAACCACTGAACTGAGAACAGGACCCCGTTGAAGGAATCAGAAAAGAACTGGAAGAGCTTGAAGGGGCTCGAGACCCCCATATGAACAACAATGCCAAGCAACCAGAGCTTCCAGGGACTAAGCCACTACCTAAAGACTATACATGGACTGATCCTGGACTCCAACCTCATAGGTAGCAATGAATATCCTAGTAAGAGCACCAGTGGAAGGGGAAGCCCTTGGTTCTGCCAAGGCTGGACCCCCAGTGAATGGGATTCTTGGTGGGAGGGCGGCAATGAGGGGAGGATGGGGAGGGGAACATCCATAAAGAAGGGGAGGGGGAGGGGTTAGGGGGATGTTGGCCCGGAAACCGGGAAAGGGAATAACACTCGAATTGTAAATAAGAAATACTCAAGTTAATAAAAAAAAAAAAAGAAAGAAAGAAAAAAAAAAGTTCCAGGCCAGCCAGAGCTATATACCCTGTCTTAAAATGGGGGAAGAGAATAATGATGGATACCACTGAAATTCATTTTCATGGCTACCATGCTTTAACTCCTGCTACCCTCCTAGAGATGGGTGCATAATACAGATACACACAGTTTTAACTTTGTCATGTTTACAAGTGGTCACAAAATATAAATGCCAATATTTATTTATTTATTTATTTATTTATTTATTTATTTATTTATTGTTTTGAGGTGCCTGTCTGCCTCTCATGTGCTGGGAGTAAAGGTGTGCTACCATGCCCAGCAAGCTATATACGTACATACATACATACATATGTGCATGCATATAATCCTAACTCTTTGAAGGTAGAATCAGGTGGTTATTAAGTTCCAACTGGGTTACCATAGTGAGAGTTTGAGGCCAGCCTAAGCCACAAAAAGCCACAAAACATACCGTCTTTAAAAAAAAAAAAAAAGATGCCAGGCAATTGAGACACATGCCTTTAATCTCAGCACTTGGGAGGCAGAGTCAGCCAGACCTCTGAATTTGAGGTTATCCTTGTCTTCAGAATGAGTTCCAGGACAGTCAAAGCTACACAGAGAAACTCTGTTTAGGGAGGGGGGGTGGGAAGGGCAGGCAGGCAGGCAGACAGACAGACAGACAGACAGACAGACACATAGACACACCCACACGCACACCCACACGCACAGAAAAAGTACTCAGTTGGTTTTTCCTTCACTTTTCTCTTTTCAGCATCTCCTGTAAGGAAATTTAGCTCAGTTCCAATTGACTTGATTATTTGCTTCTCATTGACTTGAGAAATTATAGTTCTGTTCCACCAACACAACAACCATTACAAAGTTTTAACAGTGGAGTCACTTATTAGGGAAAGTATCTCAGGCTTCCAAATCATTATACGTTTACATGTAGTTACAACACTGGGCTTTTTTTTTTTTTTTTTTAATCTGGATTTATCAATCAGGAAAAAAAATCTATTGAGTCTCTATTATTATTATTATTATTATTATTATTATTATTATTATTATTATTATTATTATTATTTTTCCCCTCTTTTTAGAACTGAGGACCAAACCCAAGGCCTTGTGCTTAAGTGATCTACCACTCAGCTAAATCCCCAACCCTTATTGAGTCTTACTGTAGTAAATGCAAGATGTATTTATTATGTATGTGGTTACAACACAGTATGACGTCATCCTTCCAGCACAGTAAGGCCTGGAGATGTAGCATGTTACTTCATTGCAGAGAAGGCTCATTGGCTCCCTACCTCTGTAGTGCCTGGGGATCTTCCATTGTAGAATTGTTTCCGAGGTCCATGCTGCTTTTAGTACAGTCATTTTTTTTTTTTAAATTTAAAGATTTATTGATTTATTATATATAAGTACACTGTAGCTGTCTTCAGATACACCAGAAGAGGGCATCAGATCTCTTTACAGATGGTTGTGAGCCACCATGTGGTTGCTGGGAATTGAATTCAGGACCTCTGGAAGAGTAGTCGGGTGCTCTTAACCGCTGAGCCATCTCTCCAGCCCCTAGTACAGCCATTTTTATGTGGTTCATTTGAAGTACAGTCTGTATAGAAGTCCAAAGACTTTATCCTGGAGCTGAAACAAAGATGTGACATTCTACTCTTCTATGGCATTAAAGTGAGCTTATTATCAGCACAATTTATAGGCCAACTTAAGCATTTCACTTGTTGTTGATTCCCCCCAACCCCGCAGCCCTCACCTCCCCATACAGGGTTTCTCTGTGTAGTCCTGGAACCTGCTCTGTAGACCAGGCTGACCTTGAACTCAGCAAAGATTTGACTGCCTCTGTCTCCTCAGTGCTAGGATTGAAGGTATATGCCGCCACCACCACCATTTCACTTTTTAAACTTAGCAATTGACAGTTTTAGTGGAAATTTATTTGAATTAATGCCTGTTTCTCATTTTTATCATTTTGACTTACTTATTTTATATTTGCGAGTATTTTACTGCGTGTATATGTGTGAACACATGTGGCCCTGGTGCCCTTGGAGCTCAAGAGAGGGCATCAGATCCCCTGGAGCAAGAGTTATGAATGGTGGTGAATACTGGAAACCCAAACCAGGTCCTCTCCAAGAACAACAAATACTTTTTACCTCTTGAGTCATTTCTCCAGCTCTCTTGATTTTTTTGTTTTGTCTTATTGTTTTGTCCTCCCTCCCTCCCTCCCTTTCTTCCTTCGTTCCTTTCTTTTTTTCTTCAAGACTGGGTTTCTCTGTGTAGTGCTGACTGCCCTGGAATTTGCTCTGCTGACCAGGGTAGATCTGTCTGTCTCTGCTTCCCAAGTGCTGGGAGTCAAGGCACGTAACTGACGTTTTTATAGCAGAGCACAGGCGGCATTTACTAACAAGATGGTGTCAATATGAGAAACATGCTACATTGTTAGGTCCTTGCTACTGCTGGAAGGATGACTTTATATTTTCTTGTAATCGGCACACATGCTTATGTTCAAATGCTTATTGTAAATTATCTTTCTTTGGTTGAACATTTGTGCTGATACCCCAAAAATTACACAATACAGCACAGAGTTCTTAAAAAAATAATTTTTTTTCTTTTCTTTTTTTCGGAGCTGGGGACCGAACCTAGGGCCTTGCACTTGCTCTACCACTGAGCTAAATTCCCAACCCCAAGTTCTTAAAATTTTAAATCATATACTGATTAGTTACTTTATAAACTGTTAGGTAAATGTTGCTTTTTAAATCATGTGAGAATGCAATTAATCTGGGGTGTGTGTGTGTGTGTGTGTGTGTGTGTGTGTGTGTGTGTACACTTGTACACCATATCTTTTAAGTGGTTACTACTTACCAGGCAGTAAATGCTAACTTAGTCACTTTTTATAGATTATCCTGTGTTTGGTTGCCTTTTAAAATGCATTCTAATAAGGTGTAAAAAATATTGACTGACATTTAAAAGGTTTAATGGAGTTCTTTTTCTTTTTTCTTTTTTTTTTTTTTTGGTTCTTTTTTTTTTCGGAGCTGGGGACCGAACCCAGGGCCTTGCCCTTCCTAGGCAAGCGCTCTACCACTGAGCTAAATCCCCAACCCCTGGAGTTCTATTTTTAAGGTACATATTTTTGTTCCTCTGACTTCTTTTACTCTTACAAAAAGTGTCAGTATCCTGAAAAGAGGAAGACGCTGTTAAGTAACAAATAGCTTGATTTGTTAGCATAAACAGGTGTGTTTTCCCTAAACATAGGAAGAATGAAAAATACTGGTAATTTGATGTTGTATACAGTGCTTTCCAAAGTAAACATTTTAAGTACCTTCAAGGTGGTTATAGTAGTAATTAGCTAAATGTGATTTGCAAATATAATGTGGTTCAGGCATGTTGACATTGATAAATCAGATGCTTGGCTGCCATGCAAACAGACTATATATGTGTTGATGGACAACAAACGTTCACCTCGATGAGGATTAAGATTGGCAACTAAACCAGTTGTTCTATTGGCATAGCTTCAAACTTTGAAAAGTAGTCATTTCTCTCTCTGGAGCAGTCTCCAGTTTCCTTTCCTTTGAATTTCTTTTTCTAAAAAAATTGCTTTTGTTATTTGTTGGGGGAGGGTTTGGGGATGCCGTAGTGTGTATAGAGGTCCTGGGGGTCAGATTGTTTGTCAGGGTTGACAGCAGGGGCTTTTACCCACAGAGCCATCGCCTGCCATCATTTTGGTTTTTTTCGAGACAAGGTATTGTTATGTGACCCTGGTAGGTCTTGAACTCATAGCCTCCTATCTATCTATCTGTCCTCGGTACTGGGATCACAGGCATGCCCCACCATTCCTGGCTCCCACCCTCCTTTTTAAATTGAGTTTATGAGTAGGCAAAAGGTTTATTGTCCATGACCAGTTGGGTGTAAAGGTTTTAGGAACTGGTTGGATGTTCTGATAAAATACAATGGGAAGGAATATTGCCATTTTTAAAGAGAAGTTAAATTAGGTGACAGTTTTTGTTTTGAAATAGGAAAATTTATAAGAATTTTTTTTAAAGATTTATTTTATTTATTATATATATATAAGTACACTGTAGCTGTCTTCAGATACACCAGAAGAGGGCATCGGATCTCTTTACAGATGGTTGTGAGCCACCATGTGGTTGCTGGGAATTGAACTCATGACCTCTGGAAGAGCAGTTGGGTGCTCTTAACCGCTGAGCCATCTCTCCAGCCCTATAAATTTTTTTTTTTTTTTTGTTCTTTTTTTCCCGAACCCAGGACCTTGCTAGGCAAGCGCTCTACCGAGCTAAATCCCCAACCCCAAAATTTTTTTAATAAGTGTTTTGTGTGTGTGTGTGTGTGTGTGTGTGTGTGTGTGTGTGTGTGTGTGTGTGTGTTGGATCTTGAACTAAGGACCTTGTATGTTCAAACTCTTGGGGAAAAACAAGCTATGTAATAATCAGTGTTAGTAATTCAGGAGATTATAATTTAAACCGTAGAATGACACCAGAGTGTTAGACATTTTAAAGTGCTTTAGAAGGCACTGCATTTCTCTGTTCTTCGTACAGTGGGGCGTCAGTTGGAGTCACTCTGGAGGGATTTGCCAAGTATTGGTATTGCTGAGATGTATATCCCGTGGTCCAGAAAGACAGCTGTTAGGGTTTTCTCTGAAAAAAAAAAAAATGTGCATGTATAAAAGGAAACACTGACCGAAATGTTTGGGTAAATAACTGCTTTATTTATAGGATGGAACACTATAGAGGAGTTCAAATTAGTACGATCATGCCAGGTGTGGTAGCGAATACCTTTAATCCCAATGGAGGCTGAAGCAGGTGAATTTCTGTGAGTTCCAGGATAGCAAGAACTGTAGAGTGACGTCCTAACTTTAAATAAACAAATCCATCGATGTGAATACACATCGATATAAGGAAGTTAGGTGTACATCTATTACATACTGCTAAATTAGTAAAGTTAATTGGGAAAAGTTGTACATACCCTTGATACTATTGTGTAAAATGTAGAGAACAGTTTGTAGATTCTTGTATGTTTGAACACATATAGGAAAGATGGACAGTAGCACTAAGGTGGTAGTTATCTCTAGAAAATGGAAAGAGTGGGAGGCAGTTTTATTCTGTTCATTCTGCAGTCCCCTGCTGTCCTGAGGAGATGAAGTCCAAGACCTCTAATGGGTCCCTGAAATGTGAAGGCATATTTTGTCTTTCCTCCGTATCTTAAGTGTTGCCACACAGTAAAAGAACTACTCCCTACCCCCATCCTTATTTTTTTCTTTTCTTTGAGTCAGAGTTTCTCTGTGTAGCCTAGCTATTCTGGAAGTCATTCTGTAGACTAGGTTGGTCTTGAACTTCTGCCTCCTGAGTGCTGAGATTAAGGACATGTGCCACCATGCCCAGTTTGTTCTTCTATCATTAGTGTTTTATATTATTTTTGTATCTTTGTGTCATTTGTTAAGGACATAAAATAAGTATTACTTAAAGATAAGCATTTGTCTGCAGTCAATCTGATAACTTGGATTTCTAAGTGACCGGTTGTAAGTAGAATATATAGTCTGCATACGCTGGACAAAGGATTCCCAGGTGGGACAGGAGGTTTTATGCTATATTGTGTTTTAAAAAGCATTCTTTCTTATATTTTATTTTTTTAGATTTTTAGTGTGTGTGTGTGTGTGTGTGTGTGTGTGTGTGTGTGTGTGTTGTATTATGGGTGTGCGTGCATGTACCCATACATGTCCACGGAGGCCAGAGACAGATCCCCCAGGAGCTGAGGTTATAGACAATAGTGAGACTCCTGGATGTGGATGGGATGTTGGGAATTGAATTCCACCCTTCTGCTCTTAGTGGCTGAGCTATCTGTCCAATCCCCAATATAAAATGAAAAATTTTTATATAAAGATTTAGGTGGAGAAGATTTTATATATTGACCAGATGTTTAACTAGTATGAAAAATATAAGCATATTATTATTGTTGTTTTTAATATAATTTAGAAAATGTGAGCTGTTTTGAAGTATTAATTTCTGATAATAGCTGTTTTTTCTTTTCTTAGGTAAGGCAGGCAACCAATCAGATTGTGATGAATTGTGCTGATATTGACATTATTACAGCTTCATATGCGCCAGAAGGAGATGAAGGTAAGAACTGTTTTCTGTTTTTATCTGGTATGTGAGAAAGACAGACAGAGCCTGACTGACTTTGGCTTTTGGAATGAAACTTCAATACTGCTTGTTGTAAATTGTGCTGGGCATGGTGGTACATCCCTGTAAGTCCAGGATTTGGAGACTGAGGCAAAAGGACGATCTGTTTCTGACCAACTTGGTGTACATATGAGACTGTCTCAAAAAAACTATGAAACAAAGCAAAGAAAGTAAGTTAGTTGTTTATGGGACTATTTGAATAGTATTATCTAAGTGTATTCTGAGATAAATGTCAGAATTTAAATTCTCGAAACTTAAATTCTCCTTGAAACAACTTATGTAGTTATCCTAGGAAATCACATTTTATAAATGTAAGATGAATATATAACAAACATAACAAAGCTGATGAATTATTTTTTAAATTAAGTACTTTGAACATGAAAGTTTCATTAAAGAAGCTTAGTTTTATATGTATTTTTCTTAAAAACACTTCACTACCTTGAATCTTGAGATAGTAAGTCTTGCTTATTATTGGAAAAAATACTTCATGAGGCCAGATGTTAAGGTTAGAAGTTGGATGATAGGGATTGGGGATTTAGCTCAGTGGTAGAGCGCTTGCCTAGCAAGCACAAGGCCCTGGGTTCGGTCCCCAGCTCCGGAAAAAAAAGAAAAGGAAAAAAAAAAAAAAAAAGAAGAAGTTGGATGATGGTGTTAGTTGTGAGAATGTTAAAAGAACCACGATGTATTTTGTGTGGAGACTCTCTTAGCATCTTTAAAATGAGAACTGTTATAAACTTGTAGTGTCAGTAAGGCTGGAATAGGTTTGAGGTTCAGATGTTATCCCACAGACACTGAATGGAGTCCGACTTCTTTTTACTTTTGTGTTTACCTTGCCATTCCTTGCTATTTTATTGGTTAGTTGTAGAAAATCTCATTTGTCGTAGATTAAGTTACCAATATTTTCTTAGTTTCTATTTTTTATACTTCTGTTTTACATTATGTTGAAATGAGGCATACAAGTTTATTTTAAGGTCTAGCATTTGTGTCATGACTTTTTCTTAAGACATCTTATAGTAGAAAGATGAGGTAACACTGGTTGCCCAGACTATTGCTACAGTTAGCTTATGCTCAGTAGTTTATGAAGTCAAACTGCTTGCTACATTTTAACTTGAGAAAAACATTCTTCAAGTAGACTTGAGTGAGTGCAGGCTTTTGAAAGATTGCCTGGCAAATAAGAGGATGATCAATCTCTTCACTTCTGAGGAAAGTGGAAACACTTGAGAAACAGGAATAGACCCTGTACTTTGTGCTATGGAAGATACAAAGACCCAGAATCATCATTCTTTCTCTTTAATTCCATGTGTATTGGTGTTTTCCCTGCATATGTTTGCGTGACGGTGTCTGATCCTCTGGAACTGGAGGTACAGATAGATATGAGCTGCCATGTGGGTGCTAGGCATTGAACCTGGGTCCTCTGGAAAAGCAGCTATTGCTCTTAACCACTGATCCATATCTCCAGCCCTGTCACTGTAGGGTTTTTAACTGTTAATGAGGTATCCAGTATAGATAGGGAATCTAGTAAATTAAACATGTGCCTTCAGTAGGCATCTTAACTCACTTAAAAAACAAGAACAAGGGGCTGGAGAGATGGTTCAATGGTTAAGAACACTGACTGTTGTTCTAGAAGTCCTGAGTTCAATTCCCAGCATCCATATGGTGGCTTATAACTATCTTTAGAGGAATCTGATGCCTGAAGACAGTGACAGTGTACCCATATACATAAAACAAATCTTAAAAAAAAAAAAATTCAACCAAACAAAACCCCCAAACACTTCCTAAGCAAACTGCAGGAAAGGCAGAGGCTTTACAGGGTCTGGCGTGTGTGCAGCTGAGTAGTGCTCAGCTGGCAGGGACCTGCACTGGAGCAACCTGAGGAGTGAGTGGTCACCATTTAGGCAGCAGGGCACTTCCTCCTTAAGGAGTAGGATCAATAGAGAGACTCTGATAAAACATTGCCATTTTTACAGACTTAAAATCTTTTCCAGCATGGTTGGGGATTTAGCTCAGTGGTAGAGTGCTTGTCTAGCAAACTCAAGGCCCTGGGTTCGGTCCCCAGCTCCGAAAAAAAGAAAAAAAAAAAATCTTTTCCACATGGCAGTGGTGGCCCACGCCTTTACTCCCAGTGCGTGGGAGGCAGAGGCAGGTGAATCTCAGAGTTGGAGGCTAACCTGGTCTACAGAATGAGTTCTAGGACAGCTTGGGCTACACAGAGAAACCCTGTCTTGGAAAAACAGAAACCACACAGTTTTCCTCTAGAAGTAGCTAATGCACATTCCTCAATCCTTTTCTCCTGTGGTACCAAGAGAAACCCAGTCATGGGGGAGCTCATCTGGTATATTAGGACGCAAGTCACAAAAGGGTAATTTTATTGATTTGCTATTTTAAGGTTTGCATAAGGTACAGTGATGGATATAGCCTCTATCCCCCCCCCCCACATACACACAGGCACACATGCACACATGCACACAACACACAAAATTAATTTTATACTTGGATCTAGTAACATTTAATGATTTTTACATTATAGGAGAGTATGGCTTGTTGTTTCTTTAGAAACAAATAGTTATAAATTTGATCCAGCTTTTTCCAGAGCTATTTGCTGGTAACAGGGAACATTTTAAACTAACTAATCACATCAAATACCCATTAATACTTATATTGATTATTTTCTGCAAGATTGATTGAGCCAGGCATGGTGGCCCATACCTTTAATTCTTGCTCTCTAGAAGCAGAGGAAGGTGGATCTCATATTTTGAGACAAACTGGTCTATATAGTCAGTTCCAGTTCCAGTTCAGCCAGGAGTACACAATGAGACCCTGGGTGGGGGTGAAAAATCGAAAAAGATTGATTTAGATATTAGGAGCCACTAAAGTTTGATGCTTTAAAGTAAAACCAACCAGAGAAGTATTTGAAGCCATGAAGTTGTTGCAATGTATGTTTTTAATAGGTGAAAAAAGGTTTTCTTGTGGTATGTGTGCATTACTCCTGAGAGACCATTATACTCTAAGGCACTGTCTTTTAAGCATAGTTAATTTAAAACAACTGAGATCTTACTCAGCAAAAATGGCTGAAAACTCTTTTTTTACTGTTCTGCACTTCAAGGGTTGGTGAAATACTAGCACTTAAGCCAGTGCAAGGAGTGTACCTCCCTACACAGGGCAGGGTTAGTGTTGTCATCAGCGTCTGCAAGGAAAATACGAAACTCAAAAATGCGAGTGCCTGAACTCAGGTCCTGACAGGTAACCAGTCTTTTAATTTATCATTAATAGACAGAGTAAAGCCTCGTAGAAAAGGATCATTGGAAAGTTTTATGCTGGCCTTTTCCTGAGTGCGTCCTTCAGATAAGCTGCTTGCAGCATTAGAGTGTGGGAAAGGACTCCCCTGGAGAAGTGTGACTATTCCAAGCTTTAGTGCAGAGTTCAGATTTACCAGCATCACTTTGGCTTATCTATATAAGCTTGACCCAAATTACGGTGTTCTTGAAATACAGTTGTGTATTTGAATATGTGTTTATGGAAGTGTGCATATATTTAATGTAATAAAAGGACATTGCCAAAATACATAATCAGAACAAGTTGTTAAACCTGACAAAATAATGGTTCTTTACATGATTGTAAGTCCTTGTCTAACTTCTGTTAATATATGTTCTGTCATATAATCATGTATATAGATAAATAACACTAGTCACCTTTGAAGTCTTAATGTCATTATTTTGAAAATTCATCTGGCCCTTATAGTGGGAAGACTGAGAAGGGGAAAAGGCACTCTGCCAGCCTCCCAGCCTCATGACCTGTCAGAGCTCCTGAACCCATATGGTGGAAGGTGACATAATGTGTTGTGGTATACACCCCTCCAGAAAATAATGCTTAGAAAAAGCAAATATTAATGGCTGGTGTGTAATTCAGTGGTAGAATACTTGTGTAACAGGTGCAAGGCCCTGAATTTCATCTGTACTGCTATATATATATTGAAATATTCAGTCAGCTTCTTTTGTTAGAATTTTAGACTTTTGTGTGGAGAAGCTGGGCACACGATGGACTACCAGGGATAGACTCCTCATGCACTCCACCACTGTCTTAACTACTTTATTTTTAGGGAGTTTTTATTTTGTTTCATTTTGCTTTTTGAGAAAGGGATGCACTATATGTAGCCAAGGCTGGCCTTGAACACTTAACATTTAACAACCTCCTGCTTCATCTTTTTTTTTTTTTTTTTTTTTTTTTTGGAGCTGGGGACGGAACCCAGGGCCTTGAGCTTGGTAGGCAAGCGCTCTACCACTGAACTAAATCCCCAACCCCTGCTTCATCATTTATTTATTTATTTATTTATTTATTTATTTATTTATTTATTTAGAGACAGGGCTTCTCTGTAGTCCAGGCTGGCCTTAAACTCTGAGATCCACCTGCCTCTGCCTTCTGAGTGCTGGCATTAAAGGTGTGCACCATGCACCAGCACCACCTGTCTTTTTTTTTTTTTTTTTTTTTTTTTACTTTTGTTTTTGATTTATTATTTCTGAGTGTAGTGAGTTTGGAGAATAGGAGCATGATGCTTATTTGTCCTGTTGTTCTCTTGAGGAATGGGTAATGTTATGTGTAACCTGACTCCTGCAGACTATATTGAAGAGCCAAATCCTGCTTTTAAGTTAGATGGCTAGCTTATTTCACTATTAGCATAGCTTTAGTTTTAGAGCTATGTTAGGTTAACAGCAGAACTGAGAAGAAAATACAGAGAGTCCTGAATAATCACTGTTCCTGCACACTCAACAGCTTCCCCTAATGTCAGCATGCTGTACCGGAGTGGGATTGGTGGTTCCAGTTGATGAGTTTCCTCTGCAAGATTGTCATCTAACGTCTGTCTGTCTATGCTTCAGTCTTGGTGTTCTATGTGTGGGTTTTGACAAATGAATGATGACAAGCATCCACCATTGTAGAACCACATGGAGTGATTCCTACCCTAAAGCCATGTCTACTCTACCTGTCCATCCCCATCTATCTCCTGACAGCCTACTGTGCCTATAGGTTGTTTTATTATTAATATTTTTAATTCTATGTATGTGTCTCTCTCTTCGTGCATATGATTATGAGTGCCCACAGTGGCCCAGGGGTGTGGGATCGGTAGATATCCTACGTTACAAGTAGTGTGGGCCCCATGACGTAGTGTTGGGAATTGTTCTCTGGATAAGCAGTATGGTTGAGCCATTATGGTTCAGCCTAACTGGTGAGCCATCTCTCAAGCCCAGTGCCCACAGTTTGGCCTTTTCTAAAATGTCACGATTGGAATCATACAGTATACAGTTTTCCTCCCAAATGGCTCTTGTTGCTGTAGAAGTATACACTGGAAATTTTCCATACCTTTTTGTAGTTTAATAACATGTTTCCTTTTAGCACTGAATAATATTCCAGCCTAAAGTGGTGATACAGGCTCTTAATCCCAGTACTTGGAAGGCAGAGGTAGGTGAATTTCTGTGAGTTGTGCCAGTCTGGTCTACACAGTAAGGTCCAGCCAAGGCTGCATAGTGAGATCCTGTCTCAAACAAAAAATACCTGCTTTCTGCATACGCTACAATTTATTCACTTACTGGAATGTTTTGCTTGCTTCCAAATTTTGGTGGTTATGATTCAAACTGCTGTAAACATCCATGTCAGGTTTTTGTTTGAACTTAAAGTTCTTAAGTCCCTTTTTGTATAAATACCAAGGAGTGTGACTCTCTGTCTTTCTGTCTCTTTCTTTCTCTCTTTTAATTGTCTTTTTTTCAAATGTTCTCACTGCATTATTAAGGCTAGCCTTAAAATGAGGGTCCTCTTGCCTCAGACTCTCTAACCCTCAGAATATTTCATAGTAGTTATAGCCAACACTGTGTTAAGCAGTTTATATAGAGTATAATGTACATTTAACTTCCTGGCGTTTTTGTGTATTTTGTTTGGTTTGTTTTTTTGAGATAGGGTCTCATTATGTAGCTCTGGCTGTCCTACAAGTTGCTCTGTACACCAGGCTGGACTCAACTTACAGAGGTCAGCATGCCTCTGCCTCCCAAGTGTTGGGATTAAAGGTGTGCACCACCATGTCCAGCTACATCATACATTTAATTTTTTCTTTTTTTTTTAAAGATTTATTTATATATATAAATACACTGTAGCTGTCTTCAGACACACCAGAAGAGGCCATCAGATCTTATTACAGATGGTAGTGAGCCACCATGTGGTTGCTGGGATTTGAACTCAGGACCTCTGGAAGAGCAGCCACTGCTCTTAACCACTGAGCCATCTCTCTAGCCCTCTTTTAATTTTTTTTAAAGATTTATTTATTATGTATATAGCATTCTGCCTGCATGTACACCTGCATGCCAGAAGAGGGCACCAAATCTCATTACAGATGGTTGTGAGCCACCATGTGTTTGCTGGGAATTGAACTCAGGACTTATGGTAGAGCAGAGAATGCTCTTTACCTCTGAGCCATCTCTCCAGCCCCATACATTTAATTTTTTTTTTCCCCTGAGCTAGGGACCGAACCCAGGGCCTTGCACTTGCTAGGCAAGCACTCTACCACTGAGCTAAATCCTCAACCCCTTACATTTAATTTTTAAACAGTTAAGAAGTACATAATGATATTTTTGTCATTGAGGTACAGAAACCATGTGGAATAATAACTTTTGTTTGATCACATTTTCCTGTTCCTATACACACAGGACCATGTGTGCTAGGTAGGCTTTGTGCCAAGCACTTAGCCTTATTCTTCCACGTTGAAGATTAGTTTTCCTGAGTGCTGTGTAGCCTAGGTTAGCCTCTAACTCAGCTTCTCTTTAGCCTGTAGGGTGCTGGGTATGTCGGCATGTATCATACCTAACTGACCTTTAAAACACTTTGCTAAAGTTTAAAGTAAGTTTGTAAGACAAACATTGTAGTCCATGTATACTCTTGACACTCAAGTTGCCAAGGCAGGAAGATTGAGAATTTGAAGCCACTCTGGGCAACATATAAGTAGTATGATCCTCTCTCAGAGAAATGAGAAAATAATATACAAATGTGTTTATACTTGCTATGTAGTTGTGTCTACTTAGATTTACTTTAAAGATTTATTTTTTGGTGACTGGAGAGATGGTTCATTCTTGAGAAATGGCTCTGTGGTTAAGAACACTTGTTCCAGGGCTGGGGATTTAGCTCAGTGGTAGAGCGCTTACCTTGGAAGCCCAAGGCCCTGAGTTCAGTCCCCAGCTCCAAAAAAAGAACCAAAAAAAAAAAAAAAACACTTGTTCCTGCAGAGGACAACTCATATGTTGGCTCACAACTGTCTATAACTCCAGTTCCAGAGGAGCCAATGCCCCCTCTTTTTTCTTTTTTACCTCTGTTGGCACCAGGCATACATCCAGGCAAAATAGTCATATACATAAATATCCATGTGTCTGTTTGTATGAAAGAATGAATGTACATATATAGTATGTATTTATGTACATATATATGTATTTTTGTATATTACATGTACTAAAGAAATGACTCAGCTGTTAATAGCACTTTAAATCCCAGGCTCACAACTGGTGGTAACACTATGGAATCAAATGCCCTCTTCTAGATTCTTTAAGCCTCAAGCATAAAATAAGTTTTGTTTCACTTTGTTTTTAAAACAGACTTTCTCTGTGTAGCCCTGACTGTCCTAGAACTTGCTGTGTCTAGCCTGGATTTGCAGAAATCTCCCTCAGCCTTTTGAGTGCTGGGATTAAAGTTGTGAGCCATCATGCCCAGTTCAAACAAACAAACAAACAAGAGAAGGAGGGAAGAGAAGAAAAAGAAAAAGTATTCTGAGCCAGACTTGGTAACATATCTGTAGTCACAGTACTTGAGAGAAGAGCCACAGATAAGTCACCTTTAACTTTGACCAACCTAGGTAGGCTACATGAAATTTAGTCTCCAAAAACTTAAGAAACATTCTCAAACTGAAGACCTAGCTCACAGGCAGTACATCTGTCTGATATGTAAAGTCTTATGTTTAACCTCAGTACCACAAAAAAGAAGGAAAAGAATCTTGTCTGGTCTGGAGCAGATCTCAGTGGTAGAGCGATTACAAAGCACTCATGGGGGTCTGGGTTCTTCAGGATGACATGAACAGAAAGCATTTGTAAGTATGTGCATGTGTGTATGTGCACACACAAGCATGTATATAAAAGTGAAAGGACAAGTGTCAGCATCTGGCTCTTGCCTGAGTGAATGTATTACATATGTATGTATGTACACCATATGGGTGTCTGATCCTCACAGAGGCCAGTAAAGGGTGTTGTTACAGGATATGAATAACCAGCATGTGAGTGCTTAGGACTGACTGAACCTGAGTCCTGGTTGAACAGCAAGTGCTCCTAGCTACTGAAACGTTTCTTAGGCCCCCACAAGACTTATATGTGTGCATTTAAAATGGGAATACAGGGGCTGGAGAGATGACTCAGCAGTTAAGATCACTGACTACTCTTCCGTCCTGAGTTCAATTCACATAACTGTATGATGACTCACAACCATCTGTAATGGGATCTGATGCCCTCTTCTGTGAAGAGAGTAATAGTGTAGTCACATACATAACATGAACAATTCAAACAAACAAACAAACAAATAAATAAACAAACCCCAAACAAACACAAAATGGGAATATAAGGTGTCTGTCCTTAGCTTAGTGGGCAGCACATAAATATCATAAATGTGAATTTGAATTGTAATTTTTTTTAAAGACTTTTTATTTAATGTATATGGATACACTGTAGCTGTTTTCAGACACACAAGAAAAGGCTATCAGACTTTATTTCAGATGGTTGTGAGCCACCATGTGGTTGCTGGGAATTGAACTCAGGACCTCTGGAAGAGCAGTCAGTGCTCTTAACCACTGAGCCATCTCTCCAGCCCTGAATTGTAATGTTTGTTAGTTATAATTTACTGTTATATAATTTTTTAAGGGCTTAATTTATCTTATATATATGAATGCTTTATCTGCATACACACCTGCATACCAGAGGAAGGCATCAGATCCCATTACAGATGTTTTCGAGCCACCATGTAGTTGCTGGGAATTGAACTCAGGACCTTGGGAACAGCAGCCAGTGCCCTTAACTGATAAACCATCTCTCCAGCCCCTATATAATCTTTAGTAGTATTATGTGAAAGTAACTTTAGTACACATGCTTTCCTGCCAGCAATTCAGTTGAATTAGTAAGGGTAGTTTTTTTTTTTTTTTTAAAAGATTTATTTATTTAATGTATATGAGTACACTGCTGCTGTCTTCAGACACACCAGAAGAGGGCATCAGATCCCATTACAGGTGGCTGTGAGCCACCATGTGGTTGCTGGGATTTGAACTCAGGACCTCTGGAAGAGCAGCCACTGCTCTTAACCGCTGAGCCATCTCTCCAGCCCCCGTGAAGGGTAGTTTTTATCAGGACAACTTAGGTGATGAACTCCATGGCACAATGCTCATTTCTTTATGAGCTCTTTTTTTTTTTTTTTTTTTTTTCTCGGAGCTGAGGACCGAACCCAGGGCCTTGTGCTTGCTAGTCAAGCGCTCTACCACTGAGCTAAATCCCCAACCCCTATGAGCTCATTTCTTGTGTAAGTATTTGCCACTGTGTTCAGAAATTCCTGCTATTGTGCAAAAGAGAAAAGGAAGTTTTTCTTAGCATTCATGAAGTCCTGGGTGGGATCCCCAGCACTGAACAAAAACCAAACAAAACAGTCAAAAAAATCAAAATAACCAACCTCAAGAAAGCCTTTACATTTATTCTTTTTATCTTTTCATTTGAACCAGGGTTCACTGTGTAGCCTTGGAACTGGCTGTGTAGATCAGGCTGGCATTGAATGCAAAGATCTTTGCATCTCTGCCTCCTGAGTGATGGGAGCAAATTTGTGGGCACATGCCTGTAATCCAAGCACCTGGGAACCAGAGGCTGGCAGGTGTATGAGTTGAGGACTAGCCTGACCTACCTAATGAGTTCCAGGACAACCAGCCTCTCTGTAGAGACCCCTGCCTCCTGAAAAAGCGTGGACTCCCCCCCCCCACACCCAGCTAATCTGTATGTATGTATGTATGTATGTATGTATGTATGTATGTATGTATGTATGTATTTATTTATTTATTTTTTTCGAGACAGGGTTTCTCTGTGTAACAGCCCTGGCTGTCCCAGAACTTACTTTGTAGACCAGGCTGGCCTCTGCCTCCTGAATGCTGGGATTAAAGTTATGTGCTACCACACTAGGCTTATCTCAACATTCTTTCTTGGTAGTCATATTTTATTTGGGAAAATAAATGCTCTATATCATACTGCAAGACAGGAAACTGTAACCTCAGAAAGCATGGGTCTCCTTACCCCCAGAAAGCAAGCAAGCAATTCAGCAAAAGGGACGCCAGCTGGGTGTCATCTAAACCAATTTTGTTCTGACACAATCTACCTGTAGATAGTCCCATCGGTGGAGAGTTCAGATCCCAAGATATTTGTGGTCCTTCTCTTCAGATATCGGTTACAAAACCTGAGTGATTTCTACCTGTGCTTTTCATCTCCCAGCCACTCCACCTCCTCACATCCACCTCCTCACAGCCACCTCCTCACAGCCACCTCCTCACAGCCACCTCTTCAGTTTTGATGACTGTGTTTAAGCAGCTCACAGGTCTCAGGGAGTTGTTTCCTGGCTTATTATAAAGGATACAGGTGGCACCGTATGCAGTACCAGGCATGGTGGGGCAAGCCTGTGATCCCAGCACTTAGGAGGCAGAGGCAGGTAGATCTCTGCAAATTTAAAGCCAATCTGGCTACATAGTAAGATAGATTCTTAAAACAAGCCAAAACAATATTGGGAAAAGTTCATCCTTCTCTAGGAATTTCTCTGTCTGGAAGCTCTCTGAACTTTAGCCTTTTGAGTTATTTATTTATTTATTTATTTATTTATTTATTTATTTATTTATTTTAAAAAAGACTTGCTTAGCTAATGCTAATGAAGTTGGTAAGGAAATCCAGGAAAGCCTGCCCAGATTCCTCTTGGTATCGCAATCTAGCATCCCTCCCTCCGGTGTACCAGACATAACATTGTGTGAAATTGTGGCAGTAGAGACAGACAGGGTTACCTTATGCCTAATTAGTTGAGACCTACTTTGCGGATGAAGTTATGAGCTAGGACCATTGGTAAAATCTCAAATACTGATAGGTTATTATATCCTAATAGGCAACAAGAAAACATGCAGAATAAAGTAGTATTAAAGGAGAGAGAGACATATACAGAGAGAGACAGAGACAGACAGACAGGGAAGAAAAGGGATATCTACAATGAGGATACCTTTTTTTTTTTTTTTTGATTTGGGTCTTATGTAGCCAAGGTTGGCTTTGAACTCACCATGTAGTGTTGCAGTATATTTGATCATACTGTGAACCCTGAGCTGTGTTATTTACTGAAAAAAACCTGTTTCTATTTCTGGTGTGGCTCAACCTTTAGCACACATCTTTAATCTCTCCTGCTCGAGTACAAAACACTCCCTTAGTACACACTAATCGCAAACAATGAAGGTAACGCTAGTTTGTAGAAGCAAACACATATGTTTGAAAGTGATGTCTAATTGGGTAGCAGACAAAGTGACGAATCAGAGGAAGATTTGGCAGAATAGGATAAGCCCACTAGGAGAGGAAAAAGAAGTTACTTTATGAGAGCAGTGGAAAGAATGGGAGAGGGAGGGAGGAAGGGAGTGGAGAGACAGTTTTATAGAGACAGATTAAAGAGAGAATAAGCTAGATATAGGTGAAGACAGAAATGAGCCAGAGAATGAGGGGCCAGATTAGAATGCATTGTCAGAGTTAGTTTGAGGCCAAGTAGAGCAAAAAGTCAGAGCGGCATGAGAAGCCAGATTGAGTCAGTTGCTTTGGAGAATTTTGAGTCGGAACAACTGAGTTGACCAGCCAGCCAGAGTTCAGAAAGAATTAGAAAGGTTGTTCTTTTTTTTTTTTTTTTTTTTTTTTTTCTTTTTTCGGAGCTGGGGACTGAAAGGTTGTTCTTATTCAGTAGTACGTCTCAGAGGCTGAAAACATTCTAGGCCTAGATAAGATTATATGGAAGCTAGAAGCTCCCAGGACTAGGCCTAAGCTAGCAGACAGAGGCAGTAAGTCTAATATTGGAGAATAAAAAGTTACTTTTATGTGGCTGGAGTGATGGCCCAGCAATTAAGAGAGAGCACTGGCTGCAATTCCAGAGGTCCTGAATTAAATTCCCAGCCACCACATGGTGATTCACAACCATCTGTAATGGGATCTGATGCTCTCTTTGATGCTCTCTTCTGGTATGTTGGTGGTGGCGAATTTATACACATTAAATAGCTTGGGGAGGGGGGAGTCAAATGGCTCCTTAAAAAACACTACTTTTACAATGTAGTTGTGATTGACATTGAAATTCTGAACTGTATCTGCCTCCCAAGTCCTGGGACAGCCACTTACCACCACGCCCCATGGTAGTGTGTGTGTGGGGGGACCCAGGGCTTCATGCATATAAAAAGAAGCACCAGATCTACACTCCCATCCCTGTGAAGAGTTGTTCTTAGAAGCCATAGAATAGCTCTTCAAAGAGGGAGTTACATCTGAAGACTCTACAGCCTTTACATAGTTGGAGGAAGAACTGCCAAGCAGACACGGGAACCCTAAGGTTGGTTCGAGAACGTTTGCATCAACATTAATTTTAGGTAACATTTTTTGCCCCTCTAGAAAAGCTGAACCATGCCAGTGTAATGGTCGGTGGTGGTTTGAGTTTGTATTTCCTTGATGACTACTAATGTTGAGTACCTTTTCATTTTTGCTTTGGCCATTTATGTTAGGGTTCCTGAACCTTAGTGCATCACAAGACTTTGATTTGGGGCTAAGGATGCTCTACTGACAGTCATTAAACATAAAAGGAGTGAAATAGCTCTAATAATTCAAGATATTCTAAGAGAATTCAAATACATGACTACTTTCTTTTCAGAGGAAACGTTAGAGGGGATTTGGTGCCTTGGTAGGTATGAAGCCTGGTGTACTTACAGTTGGAAGTATGCACTGTGGGGTGGAGTGGAGTCTGGACCGTTGTAGTCTCACGCTCTGTTCTTCAGTGTTTTACTAGCCTCCTGCAGTTTGAAGTGTTCTGCAGTTTATAAGAACAAACTGGTTTTAGTAATCCTTGATCACAATAGCTCAGAGCTACAAGAATATCATTTTCTCTTAGAAAAGAACTTTGGCTGGGGAGGTGTCTTAGTAATTGCTACATAGTTGTGCACTTGATTTCAGATCTACAGCGTTCACATAAAAGTGGACTTGGAGATCATTGGCCTGCCAACCTAGCCAGACCATGTGCTGCAGGTTCAATAAGAGACTGACACAAAACCTGAGGTGGAGACTGATCCAGGAAGACACCTGATGTTCCCCGTGGTCTCCAGTGCACATGTACACACAGACAAAAGAATATTTTTTTTTCTTTTTTTTTTTTTCGGAGCTGGGGACCGAACCCAGGGCCTTGCGCTTGCTAGGCAAGCCCTCTACCACTGAGCTAAATCCCCAACCCCAAGAATATTGTTTTTTGTTTGATCGTTTGAGACACTATCTCACTGTCATTCTAGGCTGTCCCCAAACTCATCATGATCTTCCTGCCTTGGCCTCCCAAGTGCTAGGATTGCTGCTGTGGGCCACCACACCTGGTAGAGGGACATTTCTAGTCATTGAGGTGGTGACTGCCTTCCCTTCAGGTTATTTGAATAGTATTTTAGGGAATTACTTTACAGCACATTTTTAGTTTTTGGTTTAGTAGAGAACAATTCTCTCTATACCAAATTTTGGATATCTGCTTAAATTTAGAAGAAATTTTATGATAGCAAAAAGCATTTTAGAAATAGATACAAGAAGATTACTGACTTCTAGTTTAGCCATGCAGTCTTCATCAAATCCTTAACTCTGTTTTTCATTTTCCATTTTCCTTATCTACAGTGAGGAAGCTTTACTCAGAGGATTGCTGAAACTCCTTCATAGTCCGAACTTAACTGTTTTTTGGCTTTGTAAAGGTTTTAGTTTTACACACACGTATGAACCATAGTGATAATACAGACATGTTTGTAATTCTGCTAGCCGACTTAAAGCACATAAGGGTGTGGCTATGATGGCTCATGCCTGTAGGTACACCTAACCTGAAACTGCAGGAGTGCTGCCTCATGAAGTCATTCGTTTTAAGAATGAATAAGGTACAACCTATGTTTCAGTTTTAGATTGTCCTCAGGCTTTGTGTGACCATCAACAGACCCAATCAACACTTCAAAGCTTCAAGAAGAAAGTACTCATTAGAAGTCATTGCCCATTTCCCCTCAATTCACCACTCATTTATTTAAAAAAAATATTTTGTTAGAGACATTTTTTTTTTATGTAGTTTAGGCTGGCCTCAAACCTACAATAAATCCAGGGCTTGCCTTGAGCTTCTGATTCTACTTGTCTAACTTGGTTTATTTGGACAGGGTGGTGGCATGCACCCCGTAATGTATTTGTGGTGGTCAGAGACAGCTTTCAGGAATTGATCCTCTCTTTCCACCATGTGGGTGTCCAGCTCAAGTTGTCAGGTATGGTGGCATACCTTTACCCACGGAGCCGTCTGTGGCACAGCACCACACTGTTCATTGCTGAATAACAATTGATTTTGTGACACTACCACATTTTATCTATTCATTAGTTATGGACAGTCAATGACAGAAGCCCTACATTGGAGCCATTATAAATAACACCATTGTGGTCATTTACATGTCTTTGTGTAGACAGAGATAGCGGGAGAAAGAAAACACACATGGGAATGTGATTGCCCACCATAAATAAGGCAACTGTGTGTTTAACCTTTTGATGAAGTAATAAACTGTCTACTCGGTGTCCACCCTTACATATTCTTCCACCAATGTACCTGCACTTCAGTTCTCTAAGCCTCCCTAGATATGTCTGTAAGTTTGACTATAGTCATTATAATGGGTTTGAATTGGTATTTTGTGTGTGTGTGTGTGTGTGTGTGTGTGTGTGTGTGTGTGTGTGTGTGTGTGTGTGTGAGAGAGAGAGAGAGAGAGAGAGAGAAAAAGAGAGATATTGAGAGATTTTACATGCTTATTAAGGCCCCATCTATATGCCCATCATTTTTATTAGGGGTGAACTTGGGATGTGTTGGTTGGAACTGGCTTATGGCTTCTTACTGTGTTAAGTAAGCTTCCTTAAGCAGTACTAAAGTTAGCAGTTTCTTTTCACTTCTGGGTGGTAGAGGATAAATAATTGGAGTTCTAATATCTGTACAGGTTCTTATTTATTTTTGCAAAATATAAGAGCACAGAATCCAGAAAAGTGTGATTTCTTTCTTAGTTTACATTATCTATTTTGGGGAGAGAGGTGCAAGACTTCCATGATGTTTCTAACAATGAACTCTTGACAATGTAGTAATCTTCTGAAGATTTGTGCTGCACAGATGCAGCATAGAAAGTAATATCATTACGTAAGAATTAGAATGAACATTTCTGTAATTCTGGCAAAACTGTTAGAACTTTGGAAGCTGTGGCAAAATAATTCCTAGTTCCAGTACAGTCTTGCCATATAGCAAGATCCTATCTCAGAAAAAGATGAGGACAGTATAAATGAATAAATAAAAAAGAAAATATAGGGGTTGGGAATTTAGCTCAGTGGTAGAGCGCTTGCCTAGGAAGCGCAAGGCCCTGGGTTCGGTTCCCAGCTCCGAAAAAAAGAAAAAAAAAAAAAAAAAGAAAAGAAAAAAAGAAAATATATCATTTGTAGTGACCCTATTTCCTTCATATCACCAAAGATGACAAATTTATAAAGAAATATAATTTTTAAAAATTGTGTGTTCCTGGGGTTGGGGATTTAGCTCAGCGGTAGAGCACTTGCCTAGCATGCGCAAGGCCCTGAGTTCCGTCCCCAGCTCCGAAAAAAAAAAAAAAAGCAAAAAAAAAAAAAAAAAAAAATTGTGTGTTCTTGTGTTGGTTATAGAAAGTGTTGTGGAGTTGGTACATCTACATGGGTTCTGAGAATTCTGAACTAATATTACCAGACTTGTACGGCAAGTGCCTTTACCTATAGACCATCTCACCAGCCCACATTATTATTATTATTTATTTAATGCTTTATTTATATTTTCTGTGCATTGCTGTTTTGTTTGCATGTATGGCTGTGTGAGGGGGTCAAATCCCCTGGAACTGGTGTTATAAGACAGTTGTGAACTGCCATGGGGGTGCTGGGAATTGAACCCACGACCTCTGAAAGAGCATCTGGTGCTTTTAACCACTGAGTCATCTCTCCAGCCCCATGTGTAATTTTTTTTTTTTGTTTTGTTTTTGTGTAATTATTTTTTAAGGATCTTGTTTTACTCATTATTGAAACTTGATTTACTAAATGGAGAATGTTACATTTTCCCCAGGTCAGATCAGCCTGGGCTGTAGAGCCAGGTCTGTCTCACAAACAAGAACAGTCATTCATTTTAGACGTCGTTAGAGCTCTTAACTGCAGCACTGGGGATTTGTTCCTTTCAGCACTCAGATTTGTGAAATAATTTTTCTCTTCTTCTTTCCAGAAATCCATGCGACAGGATTTAACTATCAGAATGAAGATGAGAAAGTCACCTTGTCTTTTCCTAGTACTCTCCAAACAGGTAAGAAGCGTATCTTTTGTGAAATCCAATGAGAGAGAATGCATTTTACTGTACTAAAGGAATCAGCTCATTTCTTCCACTGTTATTGCTTACAGATTAAAATGTTAAGAGCTTTGCTTCCCCCTTAAAAATTCTGAATTTTGAGAATAAAAGTTTCAAATTTTTTTGTCTTTTGTGTTTTACTTAAACAGAAAACTATGAAAAACTAAAGATTGTTTGCTATATAATAAGATGTATAGCCTTCAGTTTCTGTTTGTTAAAAATACATTTAAGGAGCTCCCTCCATCTGATGCTGATTGAAATCTCTGAGGAGATTCACATAGCATTTTAGTGTACAACCAGAACAAGAGAAATTTTACTAGTGAGAGCACAGAAAGGAAGATTTGTTAGTATGATGTTACTATTACTTGACATAAAAGTACAAAGAATATAGAAGAAATTATCCCCAAATCAATTAGGAAAGCTCTAGAAATTTGATAAATAAGTAGATGAAGGAAAAGGAGAGATCATACAGAAAAAGTATAAATAACTTAAATGTTTGGAAAGATATTTAGTTTCCTAGTAATCAGAGATATCAAAATAAGTTACTATAATACTAAACCAGTTTTTTCTTGTCATGTAAACTGAAGTTTAATGCGGACTGAGAGATGGCTCAGTGGTTAAGAGTACTTGTCACTCTTCCACAGGACTAAGTTTGGTTCCTGCCCTCCTCTGATTCCTCTCTCTTTTCCTCTTCCACTCCCTGCTTCCCAGCCCTCACAAATAGAAATAAATCTTTTTTTTTTTTTTTTTTTTTTTTTCTTGAGCTGAGGACCAAACCTAGGGCCTTGCGCTTGCTAGGCAAGTGCTCTACCACTGAGCTAAATCCCCAACCCCAGAAATAAATCTTAAATGAAAAAGATTCTTTTTTTTTTTTTTTTTTTTTCTTTTTTTTTTACGAGCTGGGGACCGAACCCAGGGCCTTACTTCCCTAGGCAAGCGCTCTACCACTGAGCTAAATCCCCAACCCCAATGAAAAAGATTCTTGATAATAAACAAATGTCTCTGCATACTACTTAGAGATAAATCCATGTAAATACTTTGAAAACCAGCTTGTCCAACAAAAAACAGAAAAGAAAAGGAAGAAAAAACCAGCTGTCACTGTTATGAATATATGAAGATACTCTAAGAAAAAGTCATAACAAAAGTATTTTATACCTAAAAGAGTATTTATCAAGACATTTCATGTGTTGGTGAAAGAATTAGAATTAATACATTTGTCCAACACTGAGATTCATTTTGACACATTAGTATAGCAAAGTGTATTTAACAGTAAGTTTATAAATTCTTTTTAACATAATAAAGTACTAATTATAACACACACTTAAAAAGTATATGCATGCACATATTCAAGTTGATGGATCATATGTTTAAAATAGTACAGGGCTGGGTGGTGTTTAGTGTACACTTTTATTTCCAGCACTCAGGAGGCAGAGGCAGGTGGAGCTCTTAGTTAAAGGCTGGTCTATTGAGTGAGTTCCAGGACAGCCAGGGTTACACAGAGAAACCCTATCTCAAAAAGATAAAAAAAATTTTTTTAAAAGTGAATAAATTTAAATAACTCTTTGAGTTAAACACAGGAACTTTTAGTTTATAAAATATTTCTTTGGAGAGAGATTGATTGAGAAAATATAAAAAAAAAAAATTGCATCCCAAAGCAGATTTTAGTGCCTTGGGAATAAAGTGAAGCTTTAAGAGAATTTCTGTGGGGATGGGATGGAGGCTGGCACATGCCGTTAAAGTTTAGGAATCAGATTAGCACTAGACTTGTTTTATTTTTTGAAACAAGGTGTCATGTAGCCCCGATTGGCCTCAAACACTCTGACCAAGGGTAGCCTTAGACTTCTGTTCCTCCTGCCTCCTCCATCTCAAGTGCTGGGGTTACAGGCCAGCAGGCAGCTCTGATAGGGTGCTTGGAGTCAGACTTAAGGCTTTGTACATGATAGACAAGCATCCCTACCCTCTACTAGACTTCCCTTAGGAACAATGGAAACTATAATAAATGATTGTTTAAAATACTAGGTGACTCTAATTTTCAACTTGGAATTCTGTATTTAGTCAAACCATGAATTTGTGTGAGAGTATAGCTATCTGTAATTCCAGTTCTAGGGTATCATATGTTCTTTATGGCTTTCAGGGGTACCAGGCACACATGAAATATACATATACACAGGCAAGAGAAATATCTATATACATAAATGAACATTTTAAAAGGTGAATACAGTTCTATAAGCAAGTGTTTAGAAATGAGAGTTAAAACCATTGGCTGCTGGGTGCTTTTGGAGAGTTAAGGGCACACTGGCTAGGTTTATAGATAAGTCTGGGGCTACTGTATCAGTTTAAAACTACAAACTGTTAGTTGATAAAACTAGAGTAATTTTAGGCTAGGCCTTGATGGCACAGGCCTTAAATCCCAGCACTGGGTGTTGAGGGGGTGAACAGCAAAGGTAGTAGGACCTGTTTGAGTTTGACGTCATTGTGGCCTACATAGTGAGCTCCTGGATAGCCAGGACTACATAGAGAGATCTTGTTCAAAACAACAAAATCAAAACAAGTAATTTTATGTGTATGAGTGTTTTGTCTACATGTATGTCTGAGCACTAAATATGTGCCTGCTGCCAGTGGAAGCCAGAAGAGATAGACAGATTCCCTGGAACTGGATCTGCAGGTGGTTGTGTGCCATGCGAGGGCTGGAAATCAAAACTGGGTCACTTGGAAGAGCTGCCAGTGATACTAACCACTGAGCCATCACCCCAGCCCTCATTCGGGGACTATATTCTCTCTTGCTACTGTGACAACGTTAGAAATCAATACCATAGCTTGGCATTGTGCACAGCTTTAATCCCAGTACTCAGAAGGCACAGGCAGGGGGATCTCTGAGTTGGAGGCCAACATAGAGAAACCATGTCTCAAAAACAACAAAACACACACACAAAACCAATAACAACAACAACCTCTCTCCCCAAAAATAGCACAAAAATTTTCTTTTTTACATATTTAAAATAATTGAGTCAAAACTTGTTAGGAAAGTTAAGTTGGCAGAATACTTTTCAGAATGTGTAAGGGGAAAGTATAGCCCCAGTACTGAAAATCAGCCTAGAAGAAAACAGAAACGGCCAGACATAATGGCATGGATTTGTAATCCTGGCTATTTAAGATGTTGGAATGAGATAATTATTTGAGCCAGGGAGTTTAAGACCAGGTTGGTTAATCTAGCAAGACTCCATCTAAAATAAGCGGCAAAAGCAAATAAGAAAACATTTAGAACTGGAAAAGAAATTTGCCATATATGAAAACATGGGATATAAGTAAAACACTATACAAGCAGCATATTTAGTTAAAAAGACCGAAAATTCACCAACTTAACATCAAGCACAAGTAAACAAAAAGGATGTGGATGTAGCTAGTGTTCAAACTTTCTGTCCTGCCCAAGGATTTGGGTTTAGTCCCCATTGCCACTAACAGGGAAGAAGAAAAGAAGTGTAAGAAAACAAAGGTTTGCTATGTACAAGAAGCCTGACAAGGGCTGGAGAGATGGCTCGGTGGGTAGGAACACTGGCTGTTCTTCCAAAGGACTCGGGTTCAATTCCCAGCACTTGTATGACTGTCTAGCAACTCCAGTTCCAGGCAGTGTACAAGCAAGCAGAACACTAGCGTGCATTAAATAAAATATTAAAAAAAAAAAATGGTAGGGCGCTTAAGGCCCTGGATTCAGTCCTCAGCTGGGGGGGGGGGAGGAGCCTGACAACCTGAGTTTGGTCTCCAAGACCACTTGGTAGAAAGATTTTTTCCTGCATGTGTGTACACACACACACACACACACACACACACACACACACACACACACACACACACACACACACACACACACACAGTGTAAGAACAGTTGAGTAAAAATGAAGGGTCATAAATATTAAAACAGGGGCTAAGGAGATGATCAGGTTGCTTCCACACAGTCCTAATATTCCAAGTTGGAGCCACAGAACTCGGATAAAAAGGCAGATGGGGGGTTGGAGATTTAGCTCAGTAGTAGAGCGTTTAAGGCCCTGGGTTTGGTCCACAGCTCCAAGAAAAAAAAAAAAAAAAAAGGCAGATGGATGGACCGAGATGGGAGGATGGCTCTGAAGCTTACCAGCCAGCTATATTGTAGTGCCATGAGGATCAGCCTATCCTGGGCAGCATATACATAATACAACAGTTCAGAACTAGACAGAGCAAACAAGCCTGTGTCTCTGCTACACAACCATGCTTTTTGGTTTGCTTCTTTGTTCACAGTATTAGGGACTGAACCCAGGGCATCATACGTGGGACTCCAACTTGATATGTAAGCCAGGCAGGTTTTGAACTTGTCTCTGCCTTCAAATGCTGGGGTTCTGGGGTATGCTATTTTCTCCTGCTCAAGTTTGTTGTATGTTTGCTTTATTGTTTTCTTTTGTTTGAGGCAGAGTCTATGTAGCTCTGCTTGGTCTAGAACATGGTAAGTAGCACACCATGTTGGCCTCAAACACAGATATCCCATGCCTCTCCCTCCTGAGTCCTGGGATTAAATTTGTGGCCAATATGCCCAACCTTAGCCCAGAATTGAGTCCCTATCCCCAACAACTTGGAGTTGAACATAAAGCTTACACATGTTGGACACATGCCTTCATCACTGAGCCACATTTTCACACCCCAAGCCCTGATTTATTTTTTATTTTTTATTTTTTTTTGGTTCTTTTTTTCGGAGCTGGGGACTGAACCCAGGGCCTTGCGCTTCCTAGGCAAGCACTCTACCACTGAGCTAAATCCCCAACCCCAAGCCCTGATTTATTTACTTTGATACAGTCTTGCTTAGTTTTAAGATTCATATGCTGTCTGATGAAATCTTGCCTTGTCCTCCTTAGTTTGCCCCTCAAGAGTGACCAGTTTCTTATGCCTCTAGAGACTGCCATAGTTTTGTAGTCATTTATATATCCTGAAACTTTTTTTTAAATAATGTTATGTATATGGGTGTTTTCTCTTTATGATTTTCTGTGCCTGGTGCCTGAAGAGGCCAGAAGGCTCGGATCTTCTGTAACTGGAGTTACACACAGTTGTGAGCTGCTGTGTGAGTGCTGGGACTCAAATCCCGGCCCTTTTGAAGAGGAGCCTGTACTCTTAATGCTGAGCCATCTCTCTAGCTCCACACTATATTATTCTTTTATTCCTGAGACAGGGTTTCTCTGTGTAGCCCTGGCTGTCCTGGAACTCACTCTGCAGACCAGGCTGACCTTGATTGAACTCACAAAGATCTGCTTTCCTCTGCCTCCCGAATGCTGGAATAAAGGCATATGAGCCACCACCACTAGGTTAGGCTGCATCATTTTTTTTTTTTTTAAAGATTTATTTATTTTATGTGAGTACACTATAGCTGTCTTCAGACACACCAGGAGAGGACATCGTATCCCATTGCAGATGGTTGTGAGCCACCATGTGGGTGCTGGGAATTGAACTCAGGACCTCTAGAAGAGCAACCAGTGCTCTTAACCACTGAGCCATCTCTCCAGCCCCTTCATTTTTGATAAATGTTAAAAGCCATTTCAAATAATACCAGAGAAATTACATATATGTAATATACTATAAATTAGAATAGTGTTTTTTATTCTGCTTCATATTTTATTGGAAATTGAGTTTAAACCTATAATACCTAATTTAATTTTTGTTTTTTTTTAAGTTAATAGAACAATTCTTTTTTTAAATGTATTGACGTTTGTGTGTGTCTCTGTGATGTGTGTGTAGAGCCTATAGAGATCAGAAAGCTGGTGCTGGAGGGACAGGTGCTTGTGAACCTCCTGTGACTTCAGGGAGCCAAGCTTGAGTTCTCGATGAGCGGCCAGTGCTCTTAATTATTGATCATCTTCCCAGCTATAGTAAATCCCACAAGTGTGACTGTATTAAATTATGAATATTGGGCCAACATGGTACCCCAGTGGGTAATGGCATTAGCCATAGAAACCTGGTGACCTGAATCCAATCCCTAGAACCTATGTAGAGGTAGAAGGAGAAAACTGACCCCATTCAAAAGAGAAAGAAAAAAACTCCAATAAAAATAAAACACCTTATTTAGAAGGTCTCTACCCACTAATAATAACAACACAATTTTAATTTTTAAATTATGAATATCTGTGATAATGTTTATTGGAAAATCTTGACTTCCATATTATACCAAAGTTTTCAGGATCAGTCAGTCATTTTTGTTTTAAATAAAGGCCTTGCCTCACATTTGTGAATTTGGAAGAGATAAAAACAACTAAATCTGGAGGTTGGGGATTTAGCTCAGTGGTAGAGCGCTTGCAGGCCCTGGGTTCAGTCCCCAGCTCCGAAAAAAAAAACAAAAACAAAAAAACCCCCCAAAAAAACCCAAACAACTAAATCTGAAGAAAAAGTTCTCTACTCTGATTCTTATCAGTTCATAGAACTGGTCTTGAGTGAAAATGGAGTAAATTCTGAATGAACATAATCTTAGGACGTCTTCAGTAGCCTTTGTGTTTGTCTCTTCAGACTTACCAGTACCAGTTATCAGCCAAGTAAAGCATCTCTGATACTGGCATCATTGTGAAATAGTGGTTAATATCCCATAATCACTGTAAGGGGTGAAAGCTTAAGAACAGAAACACATTGTTCATAGCATTTTCCTTTTATAGAAATTGATTTTTAGTTTTATAGCTTTTAGTAAGCTTATTAAATTACTTCAAGATATGTAGGTTTTGCAGTTATAATTTCCTAAACTTTCAACATTTATGTTTTTGATAGATGTTGTGATTATCTTAGTTGTTTAATTTTAATCATTATTTTATAGTTTGTTTCTTGCTTTGGTCTTTGTTCTTGTTGTTTTTGGAGAGAAGGTCTCATTTACAGCTCTTGCTGACCTAGAAGTCTCAACCATGGAGACAGGCTGGCCTCAAACTGAGAGATCTGCCCAAGTGCTGGGATTAAAGGTGTGAGCCGCTAGACTGGCTTTATGTTTTAAAAGGTTTACCATCCAAATATAAGTAGGTTGGTTATTGAAATTAAGTATCTAATTGAGGAAACAATGTAGTTCCTTATGAATAGGTGTAAAATTAAAGATCAACTGCCTGTTGGTTCATCATGATATTTGATAAATGAAATTTGCCAAAAATTCCTTTTTTGTCTAGTCACCTTAAAATTCCATTAATAGTAATGTTTTGTGATTAGTATTGTGTAATGTGAAACTAATTTAATAATGATTTTAAAAAATCTTTAACTTGTGTTTTGTTTGAATTTCAGGTAATTATCCTTTCCAATACTTTGTATTTTGTTTAGTAAACCACTCTTTGGAAGTGGTCACTGTCAGTATCTTGTTATGGTTTGATGGCCTTGGAGATTTAAAACCAAGTAAAAGTGTAAGCAGCCTTTCTTATTTAGTTATGAGTTTTAAATCCACTTTTGTTCCGAATAGGAGAAATTGAAAGACTTACTATGAATATGAGTTAGAATAGAGAACACCGTGACAGGGAAAGCATGCTGCCAGTGTCACCTGTGGGACATCACACAGTTCCCACGGAGGGTAATGAATTTTAAAAATTATTGTGTTTTCTTCGCAAAGCCTTAGTAATGTAAATACATTATCTGCTTTCAAAAGCACTAAATTCCTCTAGAAAATAGAGAGTAAAACACTTAGTTATTTTCTTACATTTTTGCATTAGTTATTAATTCTTTGTGTCCATCTTTAATAATTCTTTTTTTTTTTTTAAAGATTTATTTATTATATATAAGTACACTGTAGCTGTCTTCAGACACACCAGAAAAGGGCATCGGACCTCATTACAGATGGTTGTGAGCCACCATGTGGTTGCTGGGAATTGAACTCAGGACCTCTGGAAGAGCAGTCCGGTGCTCTTAACCACTGAGCCATCTCTCCAGCCCCCATCTTTAATAATTCTTATAGAGTCTCATAACTATATTGATACTTATTGTCCTACTAATCTGTAATTCTTGTTAAAAGAAAAAGTAGTCCCTGGAGTTTGGGATATGGCTCAGTGGCAGAGAACCTTTTTAGCATTATTCATGATGCCCTGGGTTCATCTTAGCACACACACACACACCAGAAAATATTCAATGTCCCTTGAGATATCACAGACCAGATGTCTGGTTTTAAAACTATTCAGATGAGCTTTAGTTAAACCATCAGTGTTGTCCGCAGCATGATTACTTATGCAACACTATTTTAGTGCTTACTTTGCTATAGGAGTCTAAAATTCTGTCTTAACTGTCAGAATCACTTAGTGACACATGAGAAAATAAGTTTAGCCACACGGCAGACACACGTGTTTTTAAGTAGAAGCCATGCCTTTTGTCCTTTGCCTCTTGTATAGACTTCCACTTGTGTGACTTTGAACCTTTCCGAAGAGCTAATTCAGTGTCAGGCATGAAATTTGACTTTAAGGCCATATAAAAATTTAATGTCAAAGGAGAAAAAAAATCATTGACAGTTTGAAATATCAGGATATGATAGTCTGGTATGATTGGCTAATCATTTTCCTCCTGTCTTTAGACTCACACACTCTAGATCTTGTTATAAGTAAACACACGGACAGATCAAGTCCAAAGTCAACATTTTTTCCAAGTACTTTATGTGTTGTAACTTGATCTGTAGGACGTACAGTGGACTATTTTGCCATGCATCTGAGTTCAGCTGCTGAATACTAGATATAGAATTGTCTTCATTCTGTTACTAAAAATAGCACTACTTTTTTTTTTTTTTTTAGCAAAAAAGTCACACATGGGCAAAACTGGTTTTGCTTTTAAAACAATAGGGTGCGTATTTAGGTTACGTTTGTGCTTAGCTTAGTAACTTCTCTCTCTAGTGCTCACACTCAGATGATTGAGTGAGCCTTCTATCTTAGTTGATCAAAATATAATTGCTCTTCCCTATAATTCCTTACAAGAATATGCAATCATTGTTCTATCTAGATCAAACAAATATTGTCTTTAGTGGTAGAGTAATTGGCTACATTTTGTGTGCTAACGTTATCTTAAAAAGGCTAAAGACGTGATGTAATTGACCGAGAACAAGTTGTAGGTGAAAGTGTTCTTGCTGCTTACTAGTTTAAGGACTTTCACTTAACATTTTTTCCCTTGATTTTCTCTTGTACAAAAGGGGATAATACTTCCAACTTTATAAACTATTCATAAACATTTTTAGAAGTCCCATGCACAGAAACACGGACATTTAATGTTTTTCTTTCCTATTCTTATCTTCATGTATTGTGGTAATTTGAGAGTTAGTGAAATTACTTTCTAAGCAGTCCCCCTAGATAAAACTTAGGATTAGTTTGCCATTCATATCAGTCAGAAGAGTAGTCTCTCCAGTGCCGAAAGGAGTATTTGAGAAAGGAAACGAATGCTTTGAACATTTGTAATAGCTTATTGAATATAAGTCTTGAGGGCATATTTTGGTACCTATGTTATTAAAATGTCAATAAAAAGATCTGTATTCATCTTCAATCACAGGTACAGGAACCTTAAAGATAGATTTTGTTGGAGAACTGAACGACAAAATGAAAGGTTTCTACAGAAGTAGATATACCACCCCCGCCGGCGAGGTGCGCTATGCTGCTGTAACACAGTTTGAGGTATGTATGGCTGTCACTAATGCTATTCTTGGCATTTTATTTTCTTTTATTTTTTTTAACACAGGTCTAGATTGCCCTGGCTGTCCTAGAACAAGCTTTATAGCCCAGACTGTCCTCAAACTCAGAGATCTACTTGCCTCTGTCTTCTGAGGGCTGGCATTAAAGGAGTGTGCCACCACACCTGGCCCTGGAATTTGTATTTTATATCAGGATTATTTCTACCAATATAAAGAAGATAAGTAGGGCTGGGAAGATGTGGGTAACTGTTTGACAGACTGTTCTGCTCTTAGAGAGTTTGGTGATTTCTAGCACCCACGTTGAGCAGCTGAACAAACAACTCTAGCTACAGAGGTTCTGACACTCTGTCCTTTCTCTGAGGGCATTTGCTCAAACCTGCATCCGTGTATACATACACTTAGTAATTGTGAGCAGAGACTTTCAGGAAGAACAGGAGGGAATGAGGGCTATAGGTTGGAGAGTGCATATATATATATATATTCATGTCTATGTATCAGATTTGCTCTTGTCGTTCTTGTTGTTTTAGGCCACATAGTGAATCTGTGAGCTTCCAGGGCTGCACAGTGCTACCCTACCAAAAAGAAACCAGAACCAAAATATACATCTACGTTTATGTCTGCACGTTTCTTTGCAATTATCCTGCAATCTTAACTACAGTACATCTCCACTTTTTTTCTTTTTAAATTGACTTTTCAGGGTGTTTTTAAATAGTCAGTGCAATAATCTGGTTCATTTCAACTCCTTCACTGCAAACCAGAGGGCAGGGGTTGTTTAATCGTTGCTGCCTTCTACTTATCTGTGATGACCAGGCTGTAAAGAAAGGTACCTGCTGCAGCAAACCTTGAACTCCACATAATCCTTGTTCTTGATCTTGGTGGGTTTGGCGTCCTCCCACTGGGCTATGAACAGAAAGTCTTTGATTTCCTTAATCTTTCAAGGCATGGGGCTAGATGCTGGCTACTGCACTGGCTTCAGATTGTCTTTGATTTCGCTTTCTTCCCTACTTACCAAAAACCTTACACCTTTGGGGTTTTTTGAGATATGATCTCTCTGTGTAACTTTGGCTGTCCTGAAACTCATGATATGAAACCAGGCTGATCTGAGACTCACAGAGATGGACTTGCCTCTGCCTCCCGAGTGCTGTGATGTCCCAAGGTGTATGCCACAGTGTCCAACTGGTTTTGTTGTGTTTTCTTTTTTTTTTTTTTTCTTTTTTTCTTTTTTCTCGGAGCTGGGGACCGAACCCAGGGCCTTGCGCTTGCTAGGCAAGCGCTCTACCACTGAGCTAAATCCCCAACCCTGTGTTTTTAAAATATTATGAAATTTGTCCTTTGACTGTTACGCGCGCGCATGCGCGCGCGCACACACACACAGCATATTTCTCTCTCTTTCTCTCTCTTTTATCTCCCTTCCACACACAACCCAGATATCTTTCTCACATTGTTGCCTTTTTGTTTTATTTGGTGACTCAGATTTTGTATATGTATACGATTTTAAACTTGTTTTTTATGTTTACATGCATGCGCACATGAGTGCTTGTGCGTGTGCAGGTTCAGGTGCCCACAGAGGTCAGGTGTTGGTTCCTCTGGAGTTAAAGGAAGTGGTAATGCATGGGTGCTGGAAACTGAATCAGGTCTTCTGCAAGAGCAGCAATACATGTGCTTAACCTCTGTGCCATTTCTGTAGCTCTCTCTAGTTTGGGCCAGGACTGACTGTGTGGCCGTGGGGTGGAGCTATCTACTAGAGCCTGGTGGGCTTACTATTTGGCACACAACTGAAAGCAGTGTCTGTTCCTCACCCAGAGTCAGTCTTTTTTAAAGGTTAGCATGGAGAGCAAGCAGGTGGGTTTTGTTTGTTTATTTAATTGATTTATATGTGTGGGTGTTTTGCCTGTTTGTATATCTGTGTGCTGCATGTATACAGTGCCTGCGGAGGCCACAAGAGGGGATTGGATCCCCTGGGCTCTAGTTATATGAATGGTTGTGGGCTACCATGTGGGTGCTGGGTCCTTTGGAAAGGCTGCCAGTGCTCTTAACCACCGAGCCATTTCTCCATCCCCTACTTTTCTTTTTCTGTTCTTCCTTCCTTCCTTCCTTCCTTCCTTCCTTCCTTCCTTCCTTCCTTCCTTCCTTCCTTCCTTCCTTCCTTCCTTCCTTCCTTCCTTCCTTCTTTTTTCCTTTGGAAGAGCAGGCAGTGCTCTTAAGTGCTATCTCACCAGCCTACCTTTTTTTTTTTTTTAAATAGTTTCAATTAGGACTTGGGTGGCACAGAGTGAAACTCTGTTTCAAAAACAACCAAGAAGGGTTGGGATTTAGCTCAGTGGTAGAGCGCTTGCCTAGGAAGCACAAGGCCCTGGGTTCGGGTCCCCAGCTCCGAAAAAAAAAAAAGAACCAAAAAAAAAAAAAAAAACAACCAAGAAAAAGAGTTTTAATTAGGCTAGACTAGCTAACCAAGGAGCCCTAAACTTTCTTATCTGTTTCCCCAGGACTGCCATTATAAATACTACCGCAGTCGAATTAAAGATCAAACATAATTCATCCTACTTGCTTAGTATGCACTTCCTGACTAAGCTATCTCCCTAGTCCCATTTTAATTTTTATAGAATGCTGTCTCTCTAAGTAGGTCAGATTGTGAGTTTGATGTGTAACATATAGACAGGCCAGTAAGTAAACAGCCTGTTTCACATTTCCAAAGCATCTGTGTTTATTCTCATTCTAGATAAAGAACAGAGTGCATCAGAGATTGGGAATATTTTTACTTATGTATTATATTACCCAACATGTTTTTATTATTGTATTGCTTATTGTTAATTTAAAATAAAAACCAGAGGCACTTTCTCTCATATTTTCCCTAATTTGAATCCTTACAGCATGGCACTAAATGGTCTGTGCTTTGGATTGTGTCTGCTGTGTTAGGAAAGCTGTTCATATTAAATCTGAAATGTTAAAATATTTTAATAAAAGCAAAAATATAATTACAAATAATTCTCATTTTTGTCATGATCTGCAGCAGAATAGTTGACAAATCATTGCTAAGGTGACAGTGGTAGCAACATTATGTTTACCGTAGCCAGCACTGAGCTCATTACCTAGAAGAATAGAAAGTAAATACTGGAAGCCTGGGGATAGAGATCAGTAGATGAGGCCTTGCCTGTTACACATGGGGCCCTGGGTTCTGAGTCTCAATCTTGACAAAAAATAAAAGGAAGGAAGGAGGTAGAGAGGGAGCTCAGAGGTTAAGAACACAGGCTAATCTTCAAGAGAACTCAGGTTCAGTTCCCAGCACTCACATGGCTACTCAAAATCAACTGTAATTTTAGGTCCATGGGATCTGATGCTCTATTCTGGTGTCCGAAGGTATGAGGCACAAACTTGGCATACAAATATACATGCAGAGAAAACACTCATTATAGTCAACACAGTTTTTACAAAAAGGAAAGAAAAAAAGAAGTAAAAAACTATAGAGTTGACTAATGAATGACAGCAAACCAGCAATGATTTCATGAAACAATCTCCAAGGTTAATTAAATGGTGTTTATATTTTCCTTAAGGCTACTGATGCCCGAAGAGCTTTTCCTTGCTGGGATGAGCCTGCTATCAAAGCAACTTTTGATATCTCGTTGGTTGTGCCTAAAGATAGAGTGGCTTTATCAAATATGGTATGTATGTGCTAATAAACTTTCACTAGTCTCTGGTGACCCTGCTTTGTTGCTTAAGTAGGATACATGGAACCACCCAGCATAAAGCCTACTACAGGCAGAAGCATCGTCTTTCAGCCTTTGTTTTCAGTAAGTCCTGTTTTCCTCAGTTGCATTCTGATGGTTTTCCTCCTCGAGGAAGAACTTCTCCTAAGAGAGATACTGGCAAGTTTCTTACTGTGCGGTTTTTTTTTAAGTCAGGATGCAGTGTATTCAAGTCTGTTCTGTTACTCACTTTGTAGCTCAAACTGGCCTTAAACATCTCTCTTCCTTCCTCACCTTCTCAGGTGCTAGGATGGTGTTCATGAGCTGCCATTTTATCTACTTTGTAAAATTGAAGGACATAAATTAATCATGCCTGTAATCCCAGCACTTGAGAGACTGGAGCAGAAAGGTTGCTGCAAGTTCAAGGCCACCCTGGGCAACATAATGAGTTTCAGACCGGCTGGGTTAAAGACCCTTTACCAAAGGCCAAAAACTAACAAAAACATCCAGCTTTGCCTAGTTACTAATGGAAAGAATTCCCTTGAAATGCCACTTTTTTCTTTTACATTACTAGAAAGGAACCCAATACTCAACAGGAACATTCATTTACATTACAGTGTAAATGAATCTGAGGTTTGTTTTTTAAATACAAATAGGGCTTCCTTGGAAGAAAGGAGAGTCTTACTTAAGAAACAGCTACCATACAGAAAAGAAAAGACACAAAGCCACTGGAATGTGTTGTCTGTGGTGTGGATCTCTGAGTTCCAGGCCAGTGTGGTCTACAAAGTGAGTTCCAGGAAAGCCAGGGCTGTTCAACAGAGAAACTGTTGGGAATTCCCTAAGTAAAGGTGAAGTTTTACATCTTCCAGAGCTTTGGGACACGGTATTTGGAATCTAGAACTCACTAATACTCTTTAAGATGTAAGATTCCATAATCACTTTTATTGATAATTTACTTTGTCTTGTTTCCTTACTTTTACTTGAAAAATATTGAGGACTTAAAAAAAAAAAAAAAAAGGAAACCTAAAACCTCCTAATGCAGGCCTGCATATGCTGCATGCCTCTGCATGCACATGGGAGGCAGAGACAATGGATCTCTGAGTTCAAGGCCAGGCAGAGCTGTATGGTGAGACCCTATCTCAAAAAACAAAACTGAAACAAAGTGTCCCAATGTTTGTCATGTAAACTATTCTGGAAAAGTTACCTTGTTTTTAAAGTAAGCTCTATGGTGTTTTAACATTTTGCTTCCAATTCCTTAGTGTAAGAACTTTCTCAAAAACCAGGGAAAGTGGCTCATACCTTTGATCCCAGCTGTGGATCCCTGAGTTAGAGGCTAGCCTGTCTTCACGGCAAGATCCACAACAACCAAGTGCACATCGTTACTAAGACTTTGTCTCAACAAAGGAAAGAAGAAGAAAAGAACTTGTTTGTTTGGTTTGGAGACCGGGTTTCTCTGTGTAGCTGTGACTGTCCTGGAACTCGCTCTGTAGACCAGGCTGGCCTTGAACTCTCTCTCTGCTTCTGTCTTCTGAGTGCTGGGACTAAAGGTGTGCACCACCACCATCCCACTGAAAGAAAATCTTCTAAGAGCAAAGACCTTCATAATATAAAAAACACTGATAAATTTGATTAAAATATCATTCTAAGAAAAGGAAAGGAAAAAAGTAATTATGCCTATAGATTTTTGCCTAGTATTTACTCTAAAATACCACTAAAAATCTCCTAAAATTTTTCTTGTTTTCTGTTTCTGTTTTCCTTTAAGAATGTCATTGACAGGAAACCATACCCTGATGATGAAAACTTAGTGGAAGTGAAGTTTGCTCGCACACCTGTTATGTCTACATATCTGGTGGCATTTGTTGTGGGTGAATATGACTTTGTAGAAACAAGGTCAAAAGATGGTGTGTGTGTCCGTGTTTACACCCCTGTTGGCAAAGCAGAGCAAGGAAAATTTGCGCTAGAGGTAAATGTCCTTGAAGAGGATTGTTCCAACAGTCTATAACTCCAGGTTGGGGAATTTACATTTCTGATCAATTATTAGTACAGTTATTTATGATTTAATGGAAAGTTGTTTTGATACTTTCATTTCACTTTTACTAGAATTTTGAATATGCCATCCTTGATGCATTAGCATTGTTTTGTTTTGTTTTTTAAGATCTGTTATATATAAGTACACTGTAGCTGTCTTCAGAAGAGGGCATCAGACCCCATTACAGATGGTTGTGAGCCACCATGTGGTTGCTGGGAATTGAACTCAGGACCTCTGGAAGAGCAGTCAATGCTCTGAACCGCTGAGCCGTCTCTCCAGCCCCCAGATAATGATCCAGAAAACACAAACGTGGGGTGAGGGTAGTGGTTTGTATTTAACAGTGTATGACGTTATGAGTTCAAACCTTTTGCTCTGGAGAAAAGAGAAAGAGAGAATATAAAAACAATTTGTTTTTCTATGGAATACTATGAAATTATATAGTTATTGATCATACCAGCTTATAAATGGGCTACAGTTAGGTCAGTGACAACATTTGTTACAAACACAGTCTTCAAAGGAAGTAGAGTTCCCTGGGATCAGTTTCTAGAAGCTTAAGATAGTTTGACTTAAAGCAGGTTTCCTTTGTGGATTTCTATGTGACTTACAATAAAGTATTCATAGGATGTTTTTTGTACTTTATAGGTTGCTGCTAAAACCTTGCCTTTTTATAAAGACTACTTCAATGTTCCTTATCCTCTACCTAAAATTGATCTCATTGCTATTGCTGACTTTGCAGCTGGTAAAGTAAATTTCATTTTATTGCTGAATTGTATGACTTTATTTGAATTTTGTAATTTTTGAGGAAAAGTATGCATATATATCAATAAATGTTTATTTATTTTATGAAGGTGCCATGGAGAACTGGGGCCTTGTTACTTATAGGTATGTTAATGACACATTACCCTGCCTTCTTTCAAATCACTGGTTTCATAAGGGCTTCACTCTATTCACAGTTGAGTGGCTTTTGCTTTATGCTTTTCTGCCTCTCCTGAGTTCCATGACTATTTGAAGCATGCGATGGACTCCCTCGCTGGTGCTACTGTCTGAGGGCACAGTATTTTTAAAGGGAGCATTTAGCACTTGTAGCATTTTTAGTTGTGTTCCTGGCTTGAGTTGTGTTTAGTGTGATTTCTTCCCAAGAGTTACATAGCTATTGCCCAACATGAGGAGCCTCCCCGATTCTGTATTTTCTAGGCAGATTTTTACATGGCTGTCAGCACAGTACAAACATGTGGGTTGCATAAGTTCTTAAGCTGAGTCTGTAAACAATTTTTCCTTCCACTTTCAGTTGCCTTTGGATGAGCTGAGATCTGTAGAGCCTGCTCAGTGTCCTTTTGGGACCTGAGACTGACTTCTGCTGCCGCTTTTTCCTGTCTTCTCTGATTAGCAGTCCTCCTAGTCACCAGACAGCACACTGTTAAACTGGATGTCTTTGATACTCTGTTGTACTTAGCCTGTTAAAGTAGTCTTCAGACTGCTGACCCTCTGTCTTACCCTTGCTGAGGAAGTGTTTACTCGGCATTGCTGAAGCCTACTGTAGAGCAGTTGATCATTGCCTGCACGCCCCTCACTTCTTCATGCTTTTATTGAAACACTTTTACCATTTTATTTATTCTTTTAAAAACAGGGAGACGGCATTGCTTATTGATCCAAAAAACTCGTGTTCTTCATCACGCCAGTGGGTTGCTCTGGTTGTGGGACATGAACTCGCCCATCAATGGTTTGGAAATCTTGTTACTATGGTATTTAATATTTTTAAGTGCTCAAATATATCCATCTGTGTCCTGCTGCACACTATTTTGGCCACACTCTTTCAAATTTGGCTATGATGCTGGGCCAAAAATTAAACATTTTCTTATGTGCTCTGTACTGGTGATGCTTTAATCCTTGTACTTGGGAGGCAGAGGCAGGGGGATGTCTGGCCAGATTTGTGTACAAAGTGAGTTCCAGGACACACTGTCCACAGAGAAACCCTGTCTTGAAAAACAAAACAAAACAAAAAAAAATTTTTTTTCTTTTAAAAGGACTGTTTTGCAAAGCATTTATCAGGGCTTTGCGGATACCTCAGTGGTTAGACACTTGCCCAGCTTCAGGTCCTTAGATTCCCGGGCACCTAGAGGAATTAAGGGAAGGGAGAAGAGAGATATTTATGAGAACAGAGATGAGACCGTAGTTATTTAACAGGAAATGTTTTGTAACTACAATTCATTTGCAAATAGGAAATGTTAAGGTACTAATTTGGGTGAGAGAAAAATTTGTCGTAGTAAAAAAGGATTGAACTCTGCAGTGAGATTCCAGGCTAGCTAGTTTACATTATCTTTGCATAGTTTACAAATTGAACTGTATAAACACAAAAAAGTGGTTATGTGAGTCATTATTGTAGTTGCATAAAATAAGGTGAAGTTTGAAATAAAATTTTAAAAAATCTGTAGAATAAAGTTCTATTAAAATTCTAACTATGTAATTGGAGTTTTCAGTTACTGTATTTTGTATCTGTTAATCCTGATGTTTCACCTTTACTGTAAATAAAATTCTATCTGTGGGAGCCAATTATGTTAGTGTTTTGAAATACAGAGTTTAATAAATGAATTAGACTTACCTGTGCCCTGAAAGAACTGGAGACTGGACTTGGCCAGATTCCTTGACAGCACCATGGGCTGCCAAAGAAGTGCACCTGACTTAGATGTTGGTTAAGTCCATGTGTACTAGAAATGAGCAAAAATGTGAGATGTGTTTCAACTATGACCTAGCTAAGAACATTTTTAAAGAAAGTCAGTCTGTTAAAATAAGCTCTTCCATTTTTCTTTGTATGCTTAAAATTTTTTCTTATAGATTAGGTAGCTTTTAAAAAATAACTTATTTTTATTTTATGTGCATTGGTGTTTTACCTGCTGTATGTCTGTGTGAGGCTGTCAGATCTTAGAGCTGCTGTGTGGGTTCTGGGAATTTTGAACCCTGGTACTCTGGAAGAGCATTCAGTGCTCCTAACTCCAACCCCAATGTTTTTAAATTTTCTTTGGAACTATATGACTTAATGCCTGTATTCAAATGTGTGTAAAAATTTCTATTTTCCCTCTGGTTTTGGAGGTTTTTGTTGTTTTGTGTTTTTGACTTTTTGAACTGTCTTGGAACTTGTTCTGTGGACCAGGCTGGCCTGAAACTCAGAGATCGTCAACCTCTGCCTCCCAAGCACTGGGATTAAAGGTGTGCGCCATCACCTCACCTTGTTTTTGTTTTGTTTTGAGACAGGCTTTCTGTGTAGTCCTGGCTGTCCTAGGGTCCTTTATAGATCGACCAGCCTGGCCTTGAACTCACAGAGATCATTCCCCCTCTGCTTCCCAGGGTTTAGGATTAGAGTCCTGTGCTACAATTCCTGATTTGGTATTTTCTTGGTATATAGTAAGTCCTACCAATTTTTTGTGCTCAACCTTGAGAAAAAATTGTTTATTACTAGCAGTAAATTTTAGCAGAGGAAATACACACTTACTGTTTTAAAACAACCTTTTGCCCTTACGTAATTGTCTTTATTAGATGCCAGTTGTTTCATAGACTAAAATTCCAAAGGGCTAGTGTTCAGTAACTTTGAACTAGCTCATCTTAGTGAGGCTTATTAACACCTAATTGATACTTAGATGAACAGCCCTTTTTACTATTCAACAAAGAATTCTCTGACCTTTAGATCTGTATTTTACATATTTTACATACTTTACTAAGAGGTTTAATCAACATCAATGAAAATTAGACTGATGTGTTCTAAAGATAGGTTTTAAATTTTTTTCATGTCACCTTTTTTTTTCATTATACAGAAAATTCTTTATTAGTTTCTGTGTCAAACCCACATAGATGTCACATATTTAATAGTGTTACCTCTGTACCAATGGAATAAGGAGGTTTACTGTTTCTAGACCAGGCTCTTAATTTCTGTACATCACCACTATTCAACTCACTGTGCATTCTCAGACGTGAATGTTCTGTTTCAAATTCATGTAGTCCTTGGGGCTGTGCTGTGTCTGTTTACTTAGAAATAGAGACCCAAGTCACTGTTTGCCCCAGTCATTGTGTGAAGGATTCTCACCTTTCTCACTTGGCCCTGAGATCTGTGGTTTTGTTTTTTTTTTTTTGTTTTGTTTTTTTTTTTTTTTGGGGCTGGGGACCGAACCCAGGGCCTTTTGCTTCCTAGGCAAGCGCTCTACCCCTGAGCCAAATCCCCCCCCCTTTTGTTTGGGTTTTAAGAGAAATTCTTGACTGAAAATGGTCCTGTTCACTTTCCAGCCTGATGCCTTTTGCAATAAACTCAGAAATCTTTTTCTTGTGAGGGGCCAGCATTTGGGACATAAATACATAAATAAATTTAAAAAAATAAATGTTTTCTTGTTGGACAGAAAGGAAAGGAGACTGAGACTCAACATTTTTAAATGTTTTTTCTTTCTTCTCCTCGTCCTTATTTCTTTTTTCTTTCTTTCTTTTCTTTTTTTTTTTTTTTTTTTTTTTTTTTTTTTGAACTGTGTAGCTCTGGCTGACCCTGGAACTTGCTATGTAGAACTGGTGGCCCAAAATTTGTAGAGACCCTGTCTCTGCTAAGTATTGGCACTAAGGTGTGAGGTACCATGCCTGACCTTTTTCTTTTTTTTTTGCATGGCCAGGTAATAAGATTTTACTTTGTAACCTAAACCTAAGCCTACCTCATCCTCCTAAGTTGTCAGACCATGAGAGTGTGTATCCCAGTAGGGGCTGAAGAGATGGCTCAGCGCTTTACACTGCCGGTGGAGAGAATGAGGGCTCAATTCCCAGTACTCAACGGGCAGCTTACAACTGTATGTAACTCTAGTTCCAGAGGATCTGAAGTCCTCACAAGACATACATGTAGGTAAAACACCAGTGCACATGAAATAAAACTATATAAATGGGAAAAAAAATAAAATTTTGCAAAGGAATGTACCCTCATAGTTCACTCCGGACATTGTGAGGTTTTTATATAATCTTTTCTGCTTGCTCGCCCTGTTTGTGCTTCTGTGCACTTAAGATGCCTTCCTCTGTTTACACATGGCAGCTAGAGCTTACTTGATCATAGTGTCACCAGTTGGCATTTCTTTTATTCTCTTTTTTCTCCCAAATATGAGTTTATTGCTAACTGGTTTCTGTTGAATTTTACTTTACAAAGTTACAGATTTTCAAGTACAGTAGAAGGGAGACATGCATTCCCAGTAATGCAGTAACTGCTCCTATGTATCCCTCACTCGCTTCTACCTTTTCTCTTTTAGGAATGGTGGACTCATCTCTGGTTGAACGAAGGCTTTGCATCCTGGATTGAGTACCTTTGTGTAGACCACTGCTTCCCAGAGTATGACATCTGGACTCAGTTTGTTTCTGCAGATTATACCCGTGCCCAGGAACTTGATGCCTTAGATAACAGCCATCCTATTGAAGTGAGCTATACCTTGCAACCATTTCAGTGAAATAAGTAACTTGTTAAGTCTCAGGATGTTTAAGATTCTGAAGTGCAAAAAACGAAAAAAGAAAAAAAAAAGCTGCATGGGTGATTTCCTTTTCGTGATTGATTGATTGATTGATTGGTTTTTAGCTCATGCTCAAAACTCTTAGGCTAAATTCTAAGTGACATTTCTCTTTAAGGTGGGGAATATAAAGAATTTTTTGTAGAGGTGGGAACTATGGGTATTTTTGTTGACCAATAGGAGGAAACCAACCAGTCTACTGAGCACTACTGTAACTAGTCCAGCAGCAGCTGTGCAGTAGACAAGGTCACTGTCCCGTTACCCTCTGTGGCTGTCTGCTCTTTGTCGTTATCTCTGGCAGCCTTTTTTGTTGTTTTTAAACTTTGTTTTTTATTGATAGATAGATAGGGCGTTTTACATTTTGTTTTGCTTATTTTGGGGGGGAGGGGTGTTGAGATAGGGTTTCTCTGTGTAGTCTTGACTGTTGTTGCTCTGTAGACCAGGCTGGCCCCCAACTCAGCAGCCTGTTTCTGCCACCCTCACCCCACCCCCCAAGATTAAAGGTGTGCACCATCATTTCTGGCTCTGTTTTACTTACTATTTTTGTCTGTGGGTGAGAGCCCTTACCCCAATCTGTGTTGATACCAGAGAACTTTTGAGAGTCTCTTTCTCTCATTCTACTCTTAAGTTTTGGGGATCAAACTTAGGTTGTCAGACTTTAGTTGCAGCTCTTTTACCCACTAAGCCATCTCGAAGTTTCTTTTGTTGTTATCATTTTGTTAGTTTGTTTTTCGAGATAGAACTTTGTTATGTGACTCCAGCTAGCCTAAAACTTACTGTTAGATTTGGCTGGCCTTAAAGTCATGGGTGTTAATTTCTCTTTTTGTCTCCTGAGAGCTAGACGTAAGCCACCATATCTGGGTGGCTCTTGTGGTTTATAAATTTTGCATCAAAGACCTGGAGTTATAGTTCTGCCCTGTTTAGCCATTGCTCTCAGCCTTCCTACTGCTGCTACCTTTTAATTTGGCTTCTCCTGTTGTGCTGACCCCCAATCCTAACATTTCGTTGCTACTTTGTAATTGTAATCTTGCTACTGTTATTAATTGTAATTTAGATATCTGATTTGCAGGATATCTGATATTTGCTGCCTATGAAAGGGTTATTCAACTTGTGACCCCCTAGGTTGAGAACTGCTGTTCTAAACTATTTATAAACTATTTATGTGTGTGTGTGTGTGTGTGTGTGTGTGTGTGTGTGTGTGTGTGTAAAATTAAATATTAGTGGAAGAAATCAAATTATTTCCATCTTAATATTTCCCCAGACACATTTAAGAATAAATGGAGCATTAATGGCATGATCAAAAGAGAGGACCTAGGCTGTAATAATAGCAGGGAATTAAGAGGATATATATTATTTTATTTAGGTTAGTTATTTTTATTGTTTTGAGGATTATCATACTTTTATGAGTAAGTTAAAAGAAGAGTTAGAAGGGTTTTCCTAGAAAGCTTTTTATGTAATTCAGTATTACAGGCTGTCTGCTTCCTGTCATAACCCTGAATCACACTGTCTGCCAGGTCAGTGTGGGCCATCCATCTGAGGTTGATGAGATATTTGATGCTATATCATACAGCAAAGGTGCATCTGTAATCCGAATGCTTCATGACTACATTGGCGATAAGGTAAATAATAAAAATCATAATAATTCCAATCCTGTATTGTGAAATCACAGTTTTAAAGAAGGAATAAAATTTTGATCTGATTTTTTGTTTACTGACCTTTTTTATATTGCTTATTAAGGGTTCCTAGAAGAATGATACACAAGTTAGTTTGCATGTGGTAAGAGTGGGAAGCTAGCTGGGTTCTGGGTGCTCAGGCCTTTAATCCTAGCACGTGGGGGGTGAAAGCAGGCAGGTGTCTTTGAGGCCAGCCGGCATATAGAGTGAGTTCCAGGACAGCCAGGGCTGTGCAGAAACACCCGTCAAGAGAGGGAAACAAAGTGGAGGAAGCTGCTACACAACTTTGGCAGTTGGACATCTACACAGAGAATTTTAGGCCAGTCACGGCCACATCCTGTCTGTATTAGTTCATTTTCTGTTGATGTGGCAAAACACCATGACCAAGACAACTTCTAGGATAGAGGTTTTAATGGGATTTATAGTTGCAGAGGGCTAAGGACTATCACCATTCCTGAGGAGCATGTAGTGGGCAGGAGCTAAGAGCTTTCTCTCCTGTGTTTTTGTTTTTAAGACAGGGATTCTCTGTGTAGCCCTAGCTGTCCTGAAACTCACTTTGTAGCCCATACTGTCCTTGAATTCGGACCCTGGCCTGCCTCAAGTGCTGGGTGTTAGGTGATTGTTGGGAATAAGAGCACAACCACTACTGGCTAAGAGCTATCTTGAGACACAGCCACCAGGCACAGAGAGCCAAAGGGGAATTACAAGAGTCTTTTGAAAACTAAAAGTCTGCCCTTAGTAACATACCTCCTCCAAAAGCCAGAACTAATCCTTCCCCAGCAGGTCTACCCACTGAGAATCAAGATTCCAAAAACTGGAGCCCATGGGAACCATTCTCAAAACACCACACTATCAAGATAAATACATAAGGCACCACACTGAGAGCAAAAGTAGGAGACAGTTTTACTCTTAAAACTCATTAAAACTTAATGGGCTTCAAAAGGATGCATGCTTTTCAGCATATCTGATATTTTAGTAATTGAATACATTTACTTTTGATTAATGTGTGTATCTGCTATAAATTCTGAGATTTGACTCACTTTTATTTAAAATTGTATTTTTTTAGGACTTTAAGAAAGGAATGAATATGTATTTAACCAAGTTCCAACAAAAGAATGCTGCCACAGGTAATCTTTGAATTCTTAAATTTTTTAAGATTTATTTATATCATATATTTGAGTATGCTGTCTCTGATTTTTACACACACCAGAAGCGGTCATTGGATCCCATTACAGATGGTTGTGAACTCAGGACCTCTGGAAGAGCAGTCAGTGCTCTTAACTGCTGAGTCAGCTCTCTAGCCCCTTGTTTTAATTTTTATCTGCACCCTTACTTTCACCTTTTTGTCATGCTGGAGATCAAACTGAGGACATTGTGTATACAATGCTCATGCTGTACCAGACTGAGCTGCAGCCTGCCCTCAAAGGTCATATTCAGTAACTTGGAGTAGAAGTACAGATAAAGACCCCGAGTTTGATTTCTCAGCAGTAGACCATGGGGTGCTGGAGCTAAACTGTTGTTCTACAGAGGAAGGGTCATTTATGATGATTGTACTGCACTTTGAGCTGCAAGACCTACTGTTTATTGTTTTTATTCCGGCTGTTTATGGCATTCCCTATGCTTGGGCCACCGTAGGTCCTGTTCAGCCTCTTGCAGAAATGTACCGCCTGCCACTGTTCTTGCCTGACTTCATGACTTTATGATCTCTCTATTAGAATTTTTGATTTGCCTTCTAACCTAGTACTTTGCTCTGTTCCATCTCTCTTCTTCCTTCCTTCTGTCCTTCCGTCCTTCCTTCCTTCTTTCAATTAATTTTTATTTTTTTAGACAGGGTTTCTCTGTGTAGCCCTGGCTATTACAGAACTCACTCTGTAGACTAGCCTGGTCTGGAACTCAGAGATTCTGCCTCCCCAGTGCTGGGATGACAGGCGTGTGCTGCTGTACCTCTTTGTGAGCTCTACTGCCCTGAGTACCTTAGTCCTTGCTTATGTTTTTAGTGTCATCTCCCTATTTTTCTGTACTTTTCTATTTTAGAACTTGGTGGACATATTGGTGATACTAATTAATTTTTGGTTTGTTTATTTTTTTGGGTTTTGAAAATCAGGTTCCTTATGTAGTCCTGGCTATCCTAGAACTTGCTGTGTAGACTGGGCTCTCCTTGTATGTGCAGATCCTTTTGCTTTTACCTCCTAATTGCTGAGATTCAGGGCAGGCACCACCACACCCAGCAACAGCCTTTGGGGTGTGTGTGTGTGTGTGTGTGTGTGTGTGTTGTGTGTGTGTTTGTGTGTGTACATGAGTGTAGAGGTTAAAGGTCTATAATGAATGCCATTTCCAGGTCACCAGCTAGTCTTTTGTGAGCTTTTGTTTGTTTTTTAATCATCAGTGTATACATAACATGCATGCAGAAGTCAGAGGACACTTATTTGAGAGCTTATTCTCTCCTGTCATTAAAGGTGGGAACGGGAGTCTGGTTTTAGGCTTCTGTAGCAAGCACTTTTACCTATAAACTCCACCCTAGTTTTGCTTTGCCTGTTTGATTGTTTGAAGATTTATTATTTTTAATTATGTGTATGTGCCTGTGCGGGGGGTATGGTCACATAAGTACATATATCCTCCAGAATCCAGAGGTATCGGATCCCCCTGAGGCTGGAGTTATGGACTGTTGTAAACAGCCTTGCGTGAGTGTTTAGAACTTAAATCAGGTTCTTTGCAAGAACCGTATGTGCTTAGCCAATGAGTCAACTCTCTAACCCAACCCCCAAATTTCACACACCATTTTTAAAGGCCCAGGGTTCAAAAAGTAGGCTTATAGAGCTAGCCAGGAAGCCCTGGGTTTCTGCCTGTCTTTACCTCCCCAGGGCTGGGATTGCAAATGTACACCACAACCTCAGCTTTTAAGTGGTTCTAGGATTAAACTCAGGACTTCATGCTTGCATAGGGAGCACTTCATTTATGCGCTTTCCTTTCAGGCATAGCATACATTAATGTTACCATTTTGATTTCCCTCTGTAACCAGTGAAGTTTATAAACCAAATTGGTTTATTTCTGTTCTATTCACATTGAATATATTTAAACTTAGACTAATTGAATGAGTGTCAGTAACTCTGTCAGTGAATGTTTAATCAGATTGTACTTGTTTCTGTTTGTCTTATGATCAATTTTAATTTTCTTATTTATCAGAATGAATAAGTTCATTTTAGAATAAAAACCTAGGTGTTTTGTTTGTATGTGTGCATGCAGAAGCTGAGGGTCAGTGTTGAATGGCTTCCTCAGTTGCTCTCTGCCTTACTTTTCAAGGGTGTCACTGATCCTGGACCCTAACCAATTAGGCCAGTCTAGCTGGCCAGCCACAGAACCCTCTTGTCACTGCTTCCCTAGTACTAGGATTATAAAGCTTCTCCCCCCCCCCCCAAAGTTTTTTGTTGTTGTTTTTGAAACAGGATCTCCCTACATAGTCTAGCTGTCCTGGAACTCACTATACAGATCAGGCTAGTCTCACACTGGCTCAATCCTCATTCCTCTGCCTCCCTTTGTAGGTATTAAAGGCACACACTCCCACACCCAGCTCATGTTCTCAATTTTCTTATGGGTGCTGGGTGAAGGGGTTTTGAACTCATGACCTTGTGCTAGTATGACGAGTATTTGACTGAGTCCCCAGAAACAGTCTTTTTAGTACAATTTACTTTGTTGTAGCATTACGAGTAGAGCTTTTGTTTGAGCCTCTGTGTGATGGACCTGACAGTTGGTAAGCCATGCAATGTTAAAAGGTATGTGAATATTTGATACAGGAAATAAACATTTCTGGTTACTGTTTTCCTTTACCTTCTAGAGGATCTTTGGGAAAGTTTGGAAAGTGCCAGTGGCAAACCCATAGCAGCTGTGATGAACACCTGGACCAAACAAATGGGGTTCCCTCTCATTTATGTGGAAGCTGAACAGGTAAACCTGTTAGAGTCCTTGCATGGCCGGGTGTGCTGTGTCAGACATGTGATCTTTGTATTTAGATGGAGACAAGCAGTCATGAGTTTGAGGCCACCTTGACACCTAGCCAGACAGTTTGAAGAACAAAGAGAGTATTAGCACACAAAAATGATAGATTTTTCTCTGAGGATTTCATTTCTCAAAACTATTATGCTTACTAATGATTACACTTAATACAGACTAGTAGTTACTACTTTTCTTTTTTTAAGGCTCAGCACCCTTTTAAACTTAGCAGGCTGCTGGTGTAGTGGTACACACCATTAAACTTAGGACTTGGGAAGCAGAGGCAGAAAAGTTCTTCAGAATTTGAGGCCAGCCTGCGCTACATAGAGAATTTCAGAGTAGCCAGTGGGCATGCATGTAGAAAGACTTTTCTTCTTTCAGAGGCCGACTATCACTGTGTTGTGCTAGCTGGCCAGGATCTCTTACATTCTAAAATGCATTGTATCCATAACTCATAAAAATGATTATTTCATATGGATGGATGTTTGCCTACATGCATGTCTCTGCACCATGTGTGTGCCTGGTAACCACGAAGGCCAGAAGAGGGGATTGATCTTGGAACTGGAGTTGCTGGATGGCGTGTGCGTTACTAAGTGAACACTGGGGAATTAAACCCAGGGCCTCTGGAACGAAGGACAGCCAGCGGTTTTAACTGCTGAGTCATGACTTCAGCTTGGATATTTTTATTTTTAGCTTTTATTCATTCATTTATTTATTTAGTGATGCTGTATATTGAACCTGGTACCTTTTCTTTCTTACTTGTTTGCTTGCTTGTTTGTTTTGTTTTTTTGGAAACTGGGTCTCCCTGTTTAGCCTAGACCTTCTAGAGCTCTGCCTGCCTTTTTCCCCAGGGATGAGGTCAAAAGCTTGTGCCCCTATGCCTGGACTTCAATTCTGTTTCTTGTACTTATTTTACTTAACTAAGGTCATTGTTTACTTAGTTTTACATTTGATTTAAGGAAGTTCAGATCTGTGAGAGTTTGTGATCTTTGAAACATCCCAGAATGCATTTATTGATGAGCAGTGAGCCAAGTGACTACCTATTTGTGGAAGGCTTTTTTCCTTTGGTGGTGGTGGTGGTGGGTGAGGGCACAGTGGAGGGGTGTGTGTGTGTGTGTGTGTGTGTGTGTGTGTGTGTGTGTGTGTGTGTGTGTGAAAGAGGTCGGTGGGCGCCCACCTTGGGTTTGACAGGGCCTTTCCTGGGACCTGGGATCTGTTAGTTGCTAGGTTGGCTGGACAGCAGGCTCCAGGGATCCCGTGTCTCTGCCTCGCAGTGTTCATTGTCACACAGCAGTTTTACACAGGTGAGGGATTGGTCTCAGGTCCTAGAGCTCGCATGGCGGGAGGACTGCATAGCGGCTGAGTTGACATCTTACTCAGAGTATCTTTAAACACATAAGCTATTGCTTTTGATTTTCCAGATTTGCAGTCGCCCCTACCTTTACATTTTTTTCTTTTTAAGACATTTAAAAATAAATTTTGGGGTTGGGGATTTAGCTCAGTAGTAGAGCGCTTACCTAGTAAGCTCAAGGCCCTGGGTTCGATCCCCAGCTCCAAAAAAAATAAAAAAATAAAAAATAAATTTTAAAACCTCATTGCATGTACATGGCTCTGGGGCCATCGCTGGAAGATGAACAACATGGCAGGGGCCACATCTCTGGAGAAAATTGAAAGCAGCTCCTTGTTAGCTAGGGGCTCGGCTCATGGCCCCTCCTCAAGAGTGCCTTTCCTTCCTCTTCCTTCGTACGCTCATCTCATCACAGAAGTTAATGCTTCTCTGCCTGTATTGTCACCCAAAATCAACCACTGTTACAGCCTATGCTTTGCTTCTTTAGGTAGAAGATGACAGAGTGCTGAAGCTGTCTCAAAAGAAGTTCTGTGCCAGTGGACCTTATGTCGGTGAGCAAATATGCTCTAAGAGCGAACTGATCAGTAAATTTGGGTTTCTTATTAGTGGTTTTCAAAATAAGAATAAACATGTTATTTATTATTTGTCTAAGTATACTTTGGATCTAGTTTTATTTATTTTATATATGTGTGTGTGCCTGCCTGTCTGTATGTGCACCAACTATGTGCAGGTACCTGAGGAGGCTAGAAGAGGACATTACATCCCCTAGAACAGTAGTTATAGGCAATTGTTAGCCAAAACGTTGGCGCTAGGAGTTGAACACAGGTCCTTTGAAAGAGCAGTCAGTGTTTTTAACTGCTGAGCCATCACTCTAGGCCTAATCTTTAAAGTTGTGTGTCTCTCACCAGGCTGGGGTGTCATACACCTTTATTCCCAGCATTTGGGAGTCAGGCAGGCAGATGTCTGAGTTTAATGGCAGCCTGGTCTTGCCAGGGAGTTTCAGGACATTTAGGGCTACACAAAGAAACCCTGTCTTGAAAAACAACAATAATAAAATGCATAGCTCTCTTATTGAAAGAGAATAAAAAAAGGATTGGAATACCCTAAGAAATGTAAGGCAGTGGCTCTCAACTTTCCTAATGCTGCAACCCTTTAATACAGTTCTTCTTGTGGTGGTAACCCCCAATTTATTTTTGTTATTACCTCATAACTAATTTTCTTACTATTATGAATCATAATGTCAATATGTGATATGCAGGCTATCTGATGTGTGACACCTATGAAAGGTCATTCAACACCCAAAGGTTGAAAACTGGTGCTCTGAGGACTAACTGTGTTAGTTTTTGCTTTTGTTTTTGGTTTGTTTTTTTTTTTAAGTGATTGAGCTTAATAAGTATTAATTGGTGATGATTGTCTTTACTACTATTGTCCTAGGCACTGTAGTTGATTATCACTTTATTTTTTCAGTGTACAGTAATGCTTCTCTTCTACACATAAGAAAAGCTGAGACTGGGGTTAAATTGCCCCGTCAGGTTGGTGTGGTGACGCACAGCTTTAGTCACAGGCCTTGGGAGGCAGAGGCAGGAAGATCTCTGTGATTTTTTTGAGGCCAGCCTGGTTTACAGAGTGAGTTTCAGGACAACCAGGGCTGTGTATAGAGACCTTATCTCAGTCACTCTACCACCACTACCACAAAAAAAGAAAGGAAGACAAAAGGGGGAAAGTTGCTCCCAGTCACCTATGTAATACGTTTAGAAGAGTGGGAATTCAAATAAGTGGAAGTCCCTCAGTTTGTCCTCCCAACTACTGCTGCCTTCTCAAAGGCAGCTCTGCTTGTCATCAAGCCCTATGAAGTTTTAAGCAGGCAATTTAATTTTAATTGAAGACACTAAGGTTCCTTTCTTTTTAGAATATTAGTTTCAGTAAGGGAGGGATATATCCACCTACCTCTCTGTCACCATTGCCCTGTCATGCTGTGTTCAGATATCAGTGAAGAGGCCTTCTTCCTTCACTGTTTCCACGTTGAACTACTCTTCCCGGTGGAGGCCATGGATTTGATCCCCAGCGTTCCTTGCCTAATGAGAAAAATACTTAAATAAGTCTAACAAGTCAGTTTAGGGCTTTACTGTCCAATTAAATCCTGAGGTGTCACAACTGCTATTTTCTCCCTCATATTTAGAATCCATACTGTAATACTGACCGGATTCAGGTTTATTTAGTGTTGATTCTGTGCCGTCTTTAAATAGTTCTGTTAATATACTAAGACAAAGTCTGCCTTGCTGTTTGATATCTACCACACTGGCTCTACCTTTCAATGGCTTTGGCTTTTAGATGTGACTCCTCCATGCTGAAATAAATGGGTCCTGGGATTGGTTCTGTACAGTCGGTGTCATTGGAGGGGGAGCCCTTTAATGCAAGCATCTTAGAACATCGACTCCTCAAATTAACCGTAGAGTCACTGCTGTCTTTATTGCTTTGCAAAGGGGGAAAATATTCTCTTTTAGATGAGCGTGATTTTGATAGTATCTTATCTTGTCCCTTGCACTAATGGTGTTGAGGTCACCTGAAGGCAGAGTTTAATGTTGAGAGTGTATCTTGGTTACAACCTGGCAGTCCTTTGTTTACCTTACCACATGCTTCTTTGAGTGTAACCTTGTCTTCCAAGTTTTCTGTTTGTTCTCTTCCTGCTTAGGTGAAGACTGTCCTCAGTGGATGGTTCCTATCACGATTTCAACTAGTGAAGATCCCAACCAGGCTAAACTGAAAATACTAATGGATAAGCCAGAGATGAGTGTGGTTTTGAAAAATGTCAAACCAGACCAATGGGTAAAGGTGAGTCTAGAATGGCATAGCTATTTTTACTTTATTTGAAATGATTTATTTCTCTTATTCCTATGTCTTTGTGACTGACTCTGAGTTGTATATTTTTAATTTAGACTAGTATTTTCAAAGGAAAAACATTTTTAAGCAGATAGAAGGAAAGAATAGAAAATAGAAGTTGACTGAGTGTGGTCATGTACACCTGTAGAGGCAGGATTTTATTAAAGTTTGAGGCTAGTGTGTGCTGGTGAGACTGTTTCAGACAAAGGAAACAAAGGAAAGAGTAAACAGTGTCCTGGGGACGATGACCTCTGAAGTCTTGCAGCTACAGTTGCCTCCCTTCATAAACAGCCAGGCTCTGGTGGATCTCTGCGAGTCCAAAGGCAGCTTGGTCTACAGTGTGAGTTCAAGGGTAGCCAGAGTACACAGAGAGACTGTCTTAAAAACCACCCAAGCTGCCCTACCGTTCTAAAGCTGTATTAGCCTCAGTTCTGTGTTGCCCTTATATAACTTCCCTCAAATGAGAGCAGAAATTTATAAACATTTGTTTGTCACTGAAATATGCAAACACCACTGGGTAAGTTATTTTCTGCTTTGTAGAAGAAATACTTACTGCAATTTCTTCTTAAAATTATAGGTTATCCCAAAATTTTCGTTGCTAAGAAATAACCATTTTCTATTTTAATATTTAAAATATACTCTGAAATATATTAGCATTTGAAATTATGATCTTGAAGATTAAGTAACAATATAGAATTTTTTCATAAATTATAAAAAGTTATATATGATGTGATTATAATTATAATTAAGTATATAAAGATATTGTTCCTATAGTAAAAGATAAAAGGAGACTGAAAATAATTGGATTACAATTGTTTAATTAGTTTTAATTTTTTTATTTATTCTTGTCTTATGTGCATTGGTCTTGTGTATGCATGGTTGGATGCCTTGAAACTGGAGGTAAAGACAATTGTAAGCTGACAAGTGGATTCTGGGATTTGAACCCAAGTTCTCTGGAAGAGGAGTCAGTGCTCTTAATCACCTCCCATTTTTACCATACTTCTATGTAGAAAACTTTTATTTTATTTTATTTTACCTATGTTTGTTTGTTTTTCGAGACAAGACTTAGCTCAGTGGGAAACTACATGGGAAACATGTAGGAATCCATGAGTTTGAACCTCATCACTACCCCCAATTTATTTGTTTTGCATTGTTGTTGTTGTTGTTTTTGGGGGCAGGGTCTCGCTATGAAGCTATAGCTGCCCTGGAACTCAGCATGTAGTGCGGGCTGACCAGTGTACCCACTCAAAAATACCTTTTTTCGGGGGTTGGGGATTTAGCTCAGTGGTAGAGTGCTTGCCTAGGAAGTGCAAGGCCCTGGGTTCAGTCCCCAGCTCCAAAAAAAAAGAACCAAAAAAAAAAAAAAAACCTTTTTTCTTTTTCTCTTTTAAGATTTATTTATTTCTTATATATAAGTATACTGTCACTGTCCTCAAACACACTAGAAGAGGGCATCAGATGTCATTACAGATGGTTGTGAGCCACCATGTGGTTGCTGGGATTTGAACTCAGGACCTCTGGAAGAGGAGTCAGTGCTCTTAACCACTGAGCCATCTCTCCAGCCCCAAAAATATGTTTTTAAAATGGAGTTTCTAGAGCTGGAGAGATGTCTAGGGGCTTAAGACTACTGGCTGCTCTTTCAGAGATCCTGAGCTCAATTCCTAGCATCCATGATAGTGACTCAAAACCATCTGTAACAGGATCTGATTCCCTCTTCTGGTGTGTGTAATCGCAGAACACTCATTAAATAATTTTTAAAAATTAAAAAGAAAGAAAGAAAATGGAGTCTGGTCATGGTCCTGCTTACCATTAATCCCAGCACTCGGGTCAGAAGCAGGCAGATCTGTTTGAGTTTGAGGCTAGTTTGTTCTGCATACTGAGTTCCTGGACAGCTAGGACTACATAAAGAGAACGTGTCTGACAAAAAACAAGGAGAAAGAAATGGTTAATAGTATGTATTGGCTCTTTTCAGCTAAACCTGGGAACAGTTGGGTTTTATCGAACCCAATACAGCTCTGCTATGCTGGAAAGTTTATTACCAGGCATTCGTGACCTTTCTCTGCCCCCAGTGGATCGGCTTGGATTACAGAATGACCTCTTTTCTCTGGTGAGCATTCTTACACTTAGGTTCTATGATGCCTTTGTTGGTTAAAGGGTTAAATGAATATAAAGAACATTGGAAGGCTGCCGTCCTTCCTGATGTCAGCTCATCTGGGACATCAACACATGGCCCATTATTAACTAACATGACGAGATTGTTACCTGTAGCATTTGTTTGAAGCAAATTTCATTTCACTAATCCAGTTTTGTTTTAACTTATCTGTGCTTAAACTGTCCTTTATAGGGACAAAAGTCCATTCTTTTAAAACAAAAGGATATGAGTCATGAAGAGATTTCCTTACTTATTTTTTTATTTTATTAAGATTTATTTATTTTTATATATATGAATAAACTGTCACTGTCTTCAGACACACAGAGGAGGGCACCAGATCCCATTACAGATGGTTGTGAGCCACCATGTGGTTTCTGGGAATTGAACCTAGGACCTCTGGAAGAGTAGTGCTCTTAGCTACTGAGCCATCTCTCCAGCCCCCTCCCTATTGATTTTTTTTTAAACCCTAATTCAGAGTGATTTTATGTTATTCCTAAGTAGTACTTCTACTTTGCTGAGAAAGCCAGAATGTTTTAACACTATGTTATTACTCAAATTATAGCATATCAGCCACGAATTATATACATATTTGGCGTTGTTCCAGGAAGAATTTAAAGCAGCAAAATTCATATTGTTGTCTTTACAATTCCAGCAGGTTAGGTCATTTCAGGATGTCTTTGCCTGTGGTAAAATTATCATTCTTTCTAGTGTTCCTTTAAATTGGACCTGAAGTCTCCCCGCCCTCTGTGATTGCTGATTGGATTCCTTCTTTAAATAAATGCAGATTAGTATTGATGGACAAACCTCCCATCTGCTGATCTCACTTCCAAGAGAGACCTGTCCCAGGAGCACGGGCTGTTTGTACAGTTGGCTGCTAGAATAGAAGTTCTTTTCCCATCTCTTGTTAGTCAGTGCTGAAAGCGCTCTGAATCGCAGAGCCTTCCCATTCATGTTCCTTTAGAAGTCAGTAGAGGAGAAGTGCAAGTTGACACAGTTTGCAGATTCAGTCCTGAAAGAGCCTCTGCCAAGAACCACAGCCCCAACTTTTTTTTTGCAACTTTTGTCAAAGTATAAGAAATTTAAAACATCAAAGTGATGCCCTAGAAACTGAGTAGAAACGAGAAGTTAACTACTTTTTATTGGTCCCAAATTATGAGGTTCAATGTAAGTTTTTTTTTTAAGGGATTCTTTTACAGATAGCAAAGAAATTAACAAAAGATGTTGTCGTGATAGGATTTTTATTCTAACTGAACTTACTTAGCCTCGTTTTCTTAAACCACAAACATTGTTAGCGGTAGAGATTGCCAGCATACATGTCTGTTTTCTTTTGTCTGGTTGAGTTTGAAGGCTGAGCTAATTCGTGTTTTTTCCTGTCCCAGGCTCGAGCTGGAATCATTAGCACTGTAGAGGTTCTAAAAGTCATGGAGGCTTTTGTGAATGAGCCCAATTATACTGTGTGGAGCGACCTGAGCTGTAACCTGGGGATTCTTTCAACTCTCTTGTCCCACACAGACTTCTATGAGGAAATCCAGGAGTTTGTCAAAGATGTCTTCTCACCTATAGGAGAGAGACTGGGCTGGGACCCCAAACCTGGAGAAGGTAATAGATGAATGTACTATGTGGGGAAAGAACATGAAGTTAGTACTTTGTATTCATGTGTGTTTAACAATTAGCAGCATCTCTGTATCTAGATTTTACAGTATATTCAGTTGGCCAGAAATGCAATGTTCTGAACCTGCTGGTGAAACCGTTAAACCAGCACAAAACAGGAGCTTGGAACTGGAGTGACTTTCCCACCTCAGCATGCATGAGTCATCACACTTGGCAGGGCTCAGCTCTCTAACATGAGGATTTTAATTGCTTTCTGCCTCTCAGTGATTATGTTTATAATCATGTACCTTTTAAAAAATTGTCATTTAAGTGTTGAGAATGGTGATTTGGAGGCTTTAAGTACATTTATTTGTTGCCATCTGCTTACTAAATGAGGTGGTTTCTCCTGAATAATCTTTATTTAGGATTTTTTTTTTTTCTTATTATAGCGCTGGGTTTAAACCAGGGGCCTACTCTGTGCCATACTCTGCCAGTGAGCTCCTCCCAGACCATTACATTAATCTGGGATTTTAAAAATAAGAACAGTAATAGCATCAAATTCTTGCCACTTTCTTTCTTCCATGATTCAACTAATATTTATGTAACTAGTAAAAGGCAGGTGCTATTTTAGAAATTTGTCAGTAGAGATAAGCAAAGCATTGTCCTGTGTAGCTTACATTCTAATGGGAGACATAGCAAATAAATAGTATTAAGGAAGTGTATAGTATCACAAGACAAATTAGAGAGGCTGGAGAGATGACTCAGTGGTTAAGAGCACTCACTGACTGCCCTTCCAGAGGTCCTGAGCTCAATTCCCAGCAACCACATGGTGGCTCACAACCATCTGTAATGAGATCTGATGCCCTCTTCTGGTGTGTGTGAAGACAGCTACAGTGTGCTCACATAAAATAAATAAATCTTTTTTAAAAAAAGATTAGATAGCGTGAATAAGGAAAGTTAAACCAGTGTTTTCTAAAATAGTTGGCAAAAAATCATCATTAATAACTGATCTCTGAATACACATGGAGGCCTGAAAGAGAACATAAGAGCAGAGTAAACATGGTCCAGACCTAGCAAGTAACAAGAATCTAAGGCAAGAGCATGCCCAGAGCGTGCAAGGGAAAACCAGAAGGCTGGTGAGGTCAGGACTGGGGAAGAGGCGAGAGGCCCATGGCAAGTCAGTGACTTCCTTACAGGGAGGTGGACTTAAGCAAAGTTCCTAACATTTTGTGATACAAAATGCTAGTTTTAAAAGTTTTGATCAGAAGAACATGATTTGATTCATGTGACTATGAAACTGAAGGAAACCATTTGGAAGGCTGTTCCACTTGAGGTGTTGGTTGCTGCTAGCACATACAAATGGTGTGCTCTCTGTGGCTTTGGAGGACTGAGTGTGGTAAAAGAGACTCATCAGATTAACACTACTTGGCTGGCTGGCTGGCAGTGGCTCGCACCTTTAATCCTAGCACTTGGAAGGCAGAGGCAAGTGGATCTCTGAGTTGAGGACAGTTTGGTGTACAGAGCAAGTTCCAGGACAGCCAGGGCTGTTGTACACAAGAACCACGTCTAGAACACACAAATACACACCACTCCTGACCCCCCTACCTCCAAAAAAGACTGCTTTTGAGGGACAGGCACAAAGAGTTCCAGGTGACAGGCCAGTCAGTGTAAAATAAAAATTGACTATGGAAGCAATTTGATTGCAAAAAAGAGGAGTTTGGTTTAGGGTCTTTCAAACCAAGGTCATTTTCTACATTTGAGAGTGGCTAGAGATGCAGGCTGGGTAAGTACAGGTTGGAGTTACTAGCATACAGTTAAGATTTATAACTGTGAAACTAGAAAAAACCACCTGAGGACCAAGAATAAGTAGGTGTTTGAGGACTGTATCTAAATTCAGGAGTTAGAAATTGGCAGAAGAAAAAACTAAGCATGCTGGTGGTATATTCCTGTAATCAGGAAGCAGAAATAGTCAGTGCCAGGCTGGTCTACCTACAGTTCTCTTCTCTCACAAAACAAAACAAAACAAAACAAAACAAAACAAAACAGGACTGGAGAGATGGCTCAGTGACTAAGAGACTGACTTCTTCTTCCAGAGGTCCTGAGTTCAAATCCCAGCAACCACATGGTGGCTCACAACCATCTGTAATGGGGATCTGATGCCCTCTTCTTGTGTGTCTGAAGAGAGTGACAGTGTACTTATATATAATAAATCTTTTTAAAAAAATTAAAAAAAGAAACAAAACAGAAAAGAGGCCTGCATGACCTCATCACTAACCCTAAGAGGTAGAAGCGGGAGGATCAGGAGCCACCCTCAGAGTCATAGAGAGTTGAACGCTGCCCTGGCTTTTGAGGCTCAGTGAGAAGAGGGTGAAGAGTCACAACAGAACCTGACTGGCCTGTGAGGAGCATCAGGAGAAAGTAGAGTGGCCCACAATATCAAAGTGTTGTGTTGTGAGGCAGAGGGAAAGTGGTAAGCTGTGTTGGTTGCTACAAGCAGAAAGAATAGAGAAATAACAATTTTTGTTAACAGGATCTGTGCAGTAGTATTTCTGGAGATAGAAATCTCTGTAGAAGGAATTTTGTTGACCACAGGCATAGACTTGATGTGGGATTGGAGAAGAAATGTTCTTTAAGGAGAAACTTATGCAAGAGTGTAAAGGAAAATTGGAGGACTAACTACCAAGGGGAAAGAAATGCAGTAGTATTGGGAATGAGTGTGCTATGAGGAAAGGTAGGAGGTTACTGCTGGTATGGCAACTGAGTAATGAAGACGAGTCCAGAGCCTGCAGGTCGTTAGCTTTAGAGAGAGCCATGCATACATGACAGGACAGCAGAGAGGGAGGGGCACATACAGCCCAGTCCCTGGTTGTTGCACTTGTCTCTGGAAATAATAATGTGTAAAATCTTTGATTTTGAAAGAATACAGGGCAAATGTCTTTGTTCTGTGGCTGTACAGACAGGAGAATTAAAGAGCAAAACAGTTGTATGCTTTGACCTACAATATATGTTAGTAGCAGAGTCCTAGTAAGGGCTGGGGAGACAGCTCAGCTTTGTTTCTAAGAGTGCATATCTGAAGACCTGTGTTTAATCCCAAGAAAATAGCCTGGAGTGTTGACATGTGCTTGTAGACCAAACACTGAGGAAATGAGACAAGTAGACCTATAGGGCTTGCTGGCTGTCAGCTTTGGCCTACTTGCTGAGCCTTGTTTCAGTGGGAGATAATGTCTTAAAGAGTGAAGTGGCCAGGATTGCTGGCACACATCCTTAACTGCAGAACTCGGAGACAGAAGAGGTGGATCTCTGTGAGGTTGAGGCCAGCCTGCTCTTCAATGAGAGTTCCTGGACAGCCAGGGCTAAGGAGTAAGACCCTGTGTAAAAAATAAAACATCCAAGGTTGGCCTGCCCTCTACGTGTACGGACATATAAATATGTGTGCATATAAATATGCACACACACACACACACACACACACACACACACACACACGATCACAGGAGCTAGAGAGCTGGCTTAGCAGTTAAGAATCCTTACAGCTCTTCTTGTAGAGGACAAGGTTCAGTTCACATCTATAATTCCAGTTCCAGGGAATCTGACCTCTTTTTTGGTCTAAGCTATTTGCCCAAATATAAGTATTTTTTTCAGTGCAAATACCTCTGCCATGTTCTACCACAAAGCTGTATCCCTGAACCTTTTGTGGAGGTTTTTATTACAATGACAACAATACTGAGTTGGGGATGGCTTTGGATTGTGCATATCATTGGAGCCTAAACCCGTTGAATGTTCATTTTTAAATCTAAGGCTTCAGTTTATTGAACAAAGAGCAGTTCAGTACTATGTGGGTCTTAAAACAAAACAAAACCTTGGGGACTGGAGAGATGGCTTAGTGGTTAAGGGTATTGACTGCTCTTAACCAGAGGGTTTTTTTCTTAACATTTACTTAATTTATGTATGTGAGTACACATTCATTGTCTTCAGTCACACCAGAAGGGGGCATCGGATCCCATTCTCGATAGTTGTGAGCCACCATGTGGTTGCTGGGAATTGAACTCAGGAAGAGCAGCAGTCAGTGCTCTTAACCACTGAGCCATCTCTCCAGCCCAGTAGTTCTTTTTAGAAAAAAACAGAAAAAAACAATTTTGAGTCAAACATTCATGATGTCTTTCCTTTTCACATGCAGTCTTTTAACTTATAACTAATTACATTAGTAGACTTTAGTAGCTGATACCTGTGAGTCCACACCAAGTCACCAAATTTGTATGTCTAGTATGTTTATTCCTTTCCTCTTACAATTGATAAATTAACTCAAGTATTCTCCTAAGTACCAGAGTGATCGATTTTGTTTGTTCAAGACAGTAGACTTAGTGTCACACAGTTACAAACTGTGCAGGTTGCACATTTATCAAAGCAGGCTTCTCACGCTGTGTCCTCACTTCTCCATCAGGTCATCTAGACGCACTCCTGAGGGGCTTGGTGCTGGGCAAACTGGGAAAAGCAGGGCATAAGGCAACTTTGGAAGAAGCCCGCCGTCGGTTTAAGGAGCACGTGGAAGGGAAGCAGATTCTCTCTGCTGACCTAAGGAGTCCTGTAAGTTATCATAATCCCCTGGAAAGCTGTGTGTGGTGGTGCACGCCTTGAATCCCAGCACTCAGGAGGCAGAGGCCAGCAAGCACCTGACACTCACACCCCGTCTGAGTGTTAACAAGTACTACTTAGGTAGTTTGGAGCCAGGTTCTCCTTTATTTCTCAAGTGGCACATCAGTGCTGCAAGCTATTGTCAGGACATGTCAGCCCTGTGTGATTGTTCACAGTAAGCTATTAGGGATTGATACCCATGGTCTGTCTGTGCATTGGTATGTAACTATAATTTTTTTTCTTTTTTTTTTTTTTTTCCAGGGCTGGGGATCGAACCCAGAACTATAATTTTTAAACTGGCTTTGTAGTCTGTTTTGTTTTCCCCGTAGAGTCTTATTGTGTATCCCACAGAGGCCTTGAACTTATGGTCTTTTTCCTTTCTTACCCACCCCCAAACCCCCAGTTGTAAGACAACAGGCCTTTGCCAGGATGCCCAGCTTCTTTTTATCTTAGCATTAGATCATTTATAACAAAATACTAGTTACTCAAGCGACTTCTTGTTTTCCTGGTGTTCTTTTGTAGGTTTATCTTACTGTTTTAAAGCATGGTGATGGCACTACCTTAGACATTATGCTAAAGGTAAGTGTATTTGGAAAAAGCCTCCAGACTCCTGCATTTGAATTTGGGCATGCCCAGTACTACTTTAGTGGCATGGATGTGGGGGTGGAGAAAAGCCTGAGTGAAGGAACATGTGTGTGGGCTTGGCTTAATAGTCTCAGGTAGTGAGGAGGCCGAAGTAAGACAGGAAGGTTAAGGAAGAATAAAACAGAAAGCTCTGGGAGTGGAGCATAATGGGAGAGTCATTAGCCTAGCATGCCCAAGGCACAGGCGCCAATACCACAGACCCTAGCGCTCAGGTTTATTTGTTGGCTCTCCCTTTAAAACTTGAGTATCTAGCTAAATTTTAGTCCTGAAACCATGAGGGTTAACACCAGGTCCTTGTGCATGTTTTGAGACAGGGTCTCAGGTAGCCCAGGCTGACACTGAAATATGGCATTGCATTTCTGATCCTTGTACTTTGCATGCTGAGATTGCAGGTGTGTTGCTATGCCCCGTTTTTGTTTACTTGTTTGTTTTGATTTTTTGAAGCAGGGGTTCATTTTAACCAGGTCATGCTCCACCTCACTTTGTACTTGAAGCTGACCCAGAACCCTTATCTTCCTTGTACTTTCCCATAATGCCAAGACTATGGAGATCACAGACATGTCACACCTGCCCCCCACCTTTTTTATAAAGCAAGACCTTACTAGGTTATTCAGATTGCCCTTGATCGATTTCTAAGACCCAGTTATGCCTTGAACCAATTCTTCTGTAGCCTCCCAACTTTCTTAATGATGTGACTTTTAATACAGTGTCTTGTATTGTGGTGACCTCCAACCATAAACTAGTTTTTGCTACTGTTGTGAATTGTAAATATCTCTACCTAATGGTCTTAGGCATCCACTCTGAAAGGGTCATCCAGTACCCTGGGTGGTTATTGGGACCCATAGACCACTGGTCTAGATGAATAAGCCAGGTTCTTTAAAACTTGTATGTGAAAGCCAGGTGTAGTGGCAGTTGCCTTTAATCCCAGCACATGGAAGGCAGAGACAGGCGAATCAAGGCCCACCTGATCTGCAGGATGAGTTCCAGGGCAGACAGGGCTACACAGAAAAACAGAATCCTTGTCTCAAGGCGGGGTGAGGGGGAAAAACTTCTACCTAAGAGGTAAAGTTGTCTTCTGAACCACACAAGCATATTCACACATGCAATACCAACAAAGGCTTTTTTTTTTTTAAGTCGACTTGGTTTTTTGTTGTTTTTTTTTAAGATTTATTTATTTATAAGTACACTGTACCTGTCTTCAGACACACCAGAAGAGGGCATCAGATCCCATTACAGATGGTTGTGAGCCACCATGTGGTTGCTGGGATTTGAACTTAGGACCTCTGGAAGATCAGTGAGTGCTCTTAACCACTGAGCCATCTCTCCAGCCCCTTAAGTCAACTTTTAAAAACAGGATAGCAGGGGTTGGGGATTTAGCTCAGTGGTAGAGCGCTTGCCTAGGAAGCGCAAGGCCCTGGGTTCGATCCCCAGCTCCGAAAAAAAGAACCCAAAAAAAAAAAAAAAAAAAAAAAAACAGGATAGCACTTTGCTTTGTTATGTGCAAGGATGTGGGTTCCATTCCAGCATGGGAAGGAAGAGCCAGGAGAAAGAGGAGGGTGAGAAGATGGGAAGTCGGAAGCATTATGAATGAACAGGAAGTCAACTGACCATTGAGAATATATAATTAACCCTGGCTCTACAATGGTACTGATCTGTGTCAGAGTATGAATGAATAATAGTATTTGGGACAAGTCCCATGCCTCGTCCCTGTGCATTCATTTCCAGTCTGTTAAGAAAAATCATAATGTCTATATTAGAGGTAGGAGAGTCAAAATAAGGTTACCTCTGTGATCAAGTAATTATGTAAAATGTGCCTCAATTCCTAAATCACCCACAGAGCTGTACTCATTAAAAGACTTACATATAAGCTAGGCATGTTAGCACACACAGTGAGTGGAGCGCTTGGAAAGTAAAGCTAAGATCAGGAGTTCAAGGTCATCTTCAGCTACACAGAGAATTCAGGACCAGTTGAATTATATGAGAACCCTGCTCAACAACAACAAAAAGTCCTCACTGAGGCTGGAGAGATCACTTAATGGTTAGGGTGCTTGCTACTCTTACAGAGAACCCATATGGTGACTGTCCGTAATTCTAGTTCTATGGGATCTGGCACTGTCCCATAGATACTCCAAATAATCTGGCCTTTGAGGGCATCAGATGCACACACAATGTACTTATATATATGCAGGCAAACCCTCATGTACATAAAATAGAAATATGTCTTTATTTTTTTTTTTGGAGCTGAGGACAGAACCCAGGGCCTTGCACTTGCTAGGCAAGCACTCTACCACTGAGCTAAATCCCCAACCCCAAAATATGTCAACAGATCCATGCATCAAATAGGATTGGAATGTGCTAGTTCACAGATACAGAATACTTCTGTTGGGCTGGAGTGGTGGCTCAGCGGTTAAGAGCACTGACTACTCTTCCAGAGGTCCTGAGTTCAATTCCCAGCAACCACATGGTAGCTCACAACCGTGTGTAATGAGATCTGATGCCCTCTTCTGGTGCGTCTGAAGATAGCAACAGTGTACTCATAAATAAAAATAAATAATATTTTAAAAATAGATTGTTTCTGTTATCCCAGGTGGGTCAGAAAGTGTAAAAGTAAACTGTCTGGGAAAATTAAGGGGCCAAGGCGGGGAGGGAATGAGAAAAGGCAATAGTGAGGTCAGTATGATCCACGTCTGTTGTATATGCTTATGAATATGTCAGTTTACTGGCAGGAGTAGCACACAACTTTAATCCCAGCATTCAGGAAGCAGAAGAAGAGGTAGGTTGGTCTGAGTTCAAGGCCATCCTGCTCAACAGAGCAAATTCTAGGCCAGCCAGAGAAACCCTGTCTCGAAAAACATGTGTGCATATATACATAATAATCAAATTAATTAATTCCTATTATCTTGAACTGTGATATTAAAGTGCCATCTTGTGGGTGTGTTACATATTCTCTGGGACAAAACTGTTTCCTGAAAGCTAAAGTTTAATCCTTGGATATATTACACCTTCAAAGACTCAGAAAGCAAGAGGTAGCAAGGTTGTCACAAATTTGAGGCCAATCTGATCTACATAAGGAGTTCTAAACTATCCAGGGCTGCATAGTGAGACACTGTTTCAAAACAAATAAATATTCTGGATTTTGTGTTTTCTTTCATTTTCTCTAAATGTGTATGAACGGTTTGCCCTCATGTATGTCTTTGTACCACATGTGTACTTGGTGTCCTGCGAAGCTCAGAAGAGTACTTTTGATTCCCCTGAAGTTAAGAGTTGTCAAGCAGTTACAAGCCACCATGTGTGTGCTGAGAACCAAACCCAGGCCCTCTGCAGGAGCAGCCAGTTCTCTTAACTTCAGAGCTATCTCTCCAACTCCAGATAATCTTATGTACTTCCAGGGGCTGAAGAGCTTGCTTTGTAGGTAAAACGCTTGCTGAACAGCAAGAGGACCTCAGTTTGGAGTCCGTGTGTAAGAGCCAGGTGCGATGGTGCCTATCTCTGTAGCCCAGCACAGTGGACAGAGGTAGTCAGAAGCTTACAAGCCAGCTAGTCTAGATGCAACGACAAGGTGCAGGTTCATTGATAGATCTTAACAATGAGAAACAAGGTGGACAGCAATAGAGGAAAACTCTTGACAGCAATCTGTACCCTCCACAGGGGCACTCATGTGAGCAGAGCTACAAACACGACACATACACAGACACAGATTTTAAGCAACATTCTACAATATATTTTTATGTTTTGTTTTTTTATTTTAAGGGAACAGGGTCTCATGTAACCAAGGTTGGCTTCAAGTTATGTAGCCTGGAATGTCCTAAAGTTTCTGACCTTCTGCCTCCACTTCTCCATTATAATACATATTTTCCTAAATGAGTAATTAATCACATCCAGCTACTAAATGTCTAGCTTATTTTCAGCTTTCACTATGACAGGCTAAATTACTGACAGTGAATGAGAGTTTAGTGATAGCTTATTTATCTGATACAAAGCATTAATCATGTGTCAGTAATGTAAAGAATCTGACCATGGTAGACTTACTCTCTAGATCTTGATATTAGACTCTAGAACCGAGAAATACTATTTGACTAATGCACACCCACATCTAGTGGCTTACTGCTGTAGCGAATGCAGAATTAGTGCCCAACCACAGCGTGGTTTAGTGATGTAGCGTCTTGCCCAGTGAGAGGGTAGAGCAGAAGTCCACCTCACTGGAAGAGAAGCTGTATGAACATGCATGGAGTCCAGGGAAGGGCTAACTGTTCCCCTTTGTTTTTTCCCTGTAGCTTCACAAACAAGCTGATATGCAAGAAGAGAAAAACAGAATCGAAAGAGTTCTTGGGGCTACTCTTTCTCCTGAACTGATTCAAAAAGTCCTCACTTTTGCACTTTCAGTAAGTTCTAAGTTACATTTCAAGAGAACTGCTGCTGAGCCAGGAGGTGGTGGCACAGGCCTTTAATCTCAGCACTCATGAGGCATGGATAGGAGGAGCTCTGAGTTTGAGGCCGTCCTGGTCTACAGCATGACAGCTACATAGAGATACTCTGTCTGGACAAACAAAAGAGAACTGGTGTTCGATGATGTATATGGAGTGTCTTTGATTCAGTACACTCCTGATGTTTGGGAGAAACTGGTCAGAGCTTTTGTTTTTGTTTGGGTTTCAATTTTATATTGCTTTATTTTTTATGTGACAGAGTGGGGGTGGGGATGATAGGTAAGTGGGTCTTCCTTCCATCTTGTGGTTTCTAACGATTGAGTCAGGTTGTGAGGCTTGGCTACTGTGCTAATCTGTCCTGCCCCACTGTAGTGAGAATTAGAACAGGTTGAAGTGAAAGTGGAGACCTTTGGAATCCCTTTCCTTCCCTGGGAGTGAGCAGTTTCCCTGCTTTTGCTTCTGTTCTCCAACAGTCTGCTGGATTCTCTGGTGTCAGGAGATACTCTAGATAGCTAGCCAGGCTTCTAATTCTCCTTTCCCCCTTAGGAAGAGGTACGTCCACAGGACACTGTGTCAGTAATTGGTGGAGTGGCTGGAGGCAGCAAGCATGGGAGAAAAGCTGCTTGGAAATTCATAAAGGACAACTGGGAAGAGCTTTATAATCGATACCAGGGAGGGTTTTTAATATCCAGACTCATAAAGGTAGGTGCAGTCTTGAGTAGCTCACTAATACTGTGTTTTTGAATGATTACCCGTGATCTATTAGAGTGTTGGTTCTCAACCTTCTCTGATGCCACCCTTTAATACAGTTCCTCATGTTATGGTGACCCCAACCATAAAATTATTTAATTGCTACTTTATAACTATAATTTTGCTACTGTTGTGAATTATAATACAAATCTGATATGTGTTTAGTTATATTGTAAATCGTGATCCACAGGTTGGGAAATCTGTGTTAGACCCAAGAATTAGGGTCTCTGCTCTTTACAAAGTTCTTCAGCCAGGTGTGCTGAGCTATGCTTGTAACCTCAGCACGGTAAACGCTTCAAGGGCTGTGGTTGCATCTCACTCAGAGGCCTGTTCTGCACTGGCCCTGGATTCAAGCCCCAGCAAAAAAAAGAAAAAGAAAAACAACCCAAAACTCTCCAATAGTTACTGGGGTTTGTTTTATAAGCATGCACATCCCCATCTTAATCTTCTGTGTAACAAACCTGAGTGGGAAAAACCAGAATTGTTTGTCTTCGGGGTTAAGTGGGTTTAATTGCCTAGTCTCTTTATTTCTCTAAATTATTTAACCTCTGGTTTGTTTTCAGCTGTCAGTTGAGGGGTTTGCAGTTGATAAAATGGCTGGAGAAGTTAAGGTAAGGACAGTACTGTTCACTTCTCAGTTTTCAGTCTAGAGCATACGTGAACTTGCCTTTCTTTCTCTTTTCTTTGCCTCCCCCACCCTCTTTCTTAAGTTATTTCATTTTGTGTGTATGAGTGTTTTGCCTGCATATATATGTGTACTCCATGCTTGCTTAAAGTAAAGAGTAAAGAGATCATAGGATCCCCTGGATCTAGACTTCTGGGAAGTTGTGAGCCACCATGTGGATGCTAAGAACCAGGTCCTCTGGAGCAACAAGTGGCCTTCACCTGAGCTGTGTCTCCAGCTCCATGAACCTTGTTTTAATATTCTAATGAGTATTGGGGTGGTGTGCTTTTGTGAGTCCTTGTGTCTTAGACAGATTTGACTTTGCCTTTAATATCTGAAAAGTCCACAGTAGAGAGATAATCAGTTTTGTGTAGACCCTTGCCCTTGTATCAATATCAGCATTTGGGGGACAAATTTATTCTGAGTGGGAAAATATAAAGCTCCATTATACTATAAACTTCATCTTAATGTCATTTATACTGCCAGTTTTACCCTTATCTTCTTGGAGGCAATATTGAGAGCTGTGATCTGGTTCACTGTAGGAGCCATTGTTAGAGATAAGATTTATAGCCAGGCAGAGTGGCTCAGGCCTAAACACAGAGACAAGTGGATCCCTGAATTTGAGACTAGCCTGATCTACAGAGCAAGTTCTAGGACAGCCAGGGCTACACCTATTTGGAAAAACGACAAAGGGGACAAAGGGCTGGAGAGAGATGGCTCAGTGGTTAAGACTTCTGCTCTTCCAGAGGTCCTGAGTTCAAATCCCAGTAAGCACATGGTGGCTCACAACCATCTGTAATGACATCAGATGCCCTTTTCTGGTATGTCTGAAGACAGCGACAGTGTGCTTATATATAATAAATAAATAAATCTTTAAAAAAAAACAAAGGGGAAACACAGGAATACATTTTACTATTTTTTAGGTCTTGAGAAAACAGTGAAATACTTGATTTCTGCTGTCATTTAATTTACATTATATATTGTATGTGAACAATTTCATTGTAAAGGTAATGAGACTACGAAGGGGAGACACCTAAATGGCTTAGGAGGTAAGGGAGTAGCAAAGTGAAGCTAGTGAGGCAGACGTTAGATTGCAGATGGGAACACTGTCTTATGCGGTCAGGTGAAGACAGGAGGATCACTGTGCTTCGAGGCCAGTCATGCTGCAGTGTGGATGATAGTTTGAGAAGGTTGGGACACTCATTCTTCCAGCATGAAAGACACAGTAGCTCAGAGAAGAATGATGGAGTCGTGGTGGGTTTTCCCAGTAAGCATTGGAGTATACGGGGTGAGATAGAGCCAGACTCTAGAGCCATGCTGGCCCAAACTCACTGTGAACCCCAAGGTGGCCTTGAGTTCATAATGATCCTCCTACCTCAGCCTCAAAAGTACAGGGATTATATAATGATTTATGAGCCACCACACCTGGCTTTCGTTAATCTTTAATTCAACAGTGTTTCTCTGTGTTCTGACCATCTAAGGCAACATTTCTCAACCTGTGGGCGGAGACTCCTGTGGGGGTCAGATGACCCTTTCACAGTGGCCACCTATGAAAGGCAACCATCAGGAGATGCAGATATTTACGTTACAATTCATAACTAGCAAAATTACAGTTACAATGCAACAATGAAAAGAATTTATAGTTGCAGGTCACCACAGCTGTGAGGAACTGTATTACAGAGTTTCGGTGTTAGGAAGGTTGAGAACCTAAGAGAAGAAAAAGCCAAGGAGGATACTTTCCTTGTGGAGCTTGCCTTTCAGCCCTGCACCGGGAGGCTGGGGCACATAGGTCTCTTATGCTAGCCTGGTTTATATAGTAGATTTCAGGACAGCAAGACTGTGTAGAGAGATTGTGTCCAGGTGTTGTCGATGGTAATGTTAGGACTGTTTCCCACCCCCCCACACCCCTCCCACCCCGGGATGGAACAGGAGGCGCCCTGCTGTGTCACTCCAGCCCTGAGAAGACTACAGAGCTGTGCTTCTTTGTAAATCCACTGTTGGTATCTGAAGTTTACATTTCCTCTGATGAGTTATTTTCCTCTCACCAGGACAGGCCTGGGACCATATGCTGGTTGTTGTTTTCAGATGCTTTGTTTGCTGTGAAGCCAGATGAACTAGTTAGAAAACAGTTTTGTAATTTTTAATAATAAATTCAAGAGGCATTTCTATGAAAAATGTAAAACTGTAGAGTAGAATTGGATTAGTGGCAGCATTTTAAGCTTGGTGGCTTCATTGCCCTTATGCGCTCATCATGGGGCAGCCTTGGGTCCTGAAGTGCCCTTAGAGCAGTTAACTTACTCAGTGAGTCGCCATCACCTTGACCAAGCCTAGATTCAGGTTCAATTTTGTCACATCCTAATTATGGGAGGCCTTTTAACATTGGCACATGGCACCGTCGTCTGCGGAATTCATACTTATAGCCATGAACTCAGAAGCAATTCCCTTTCAATGGCCTCACCTTCCAAATCCCATTAACATACTGTCTATATACAAGAGAGCTCAGTAAACTGCCCCATACATAAGTTTTGTTTTTTTGTTTTTTGTTTTTTGTTTTTTTTTTTTTTTTTTCGGAGCTGGGGACCAAACCCAGGGCCTTGCGCTTGCTAGGCAAGCGCTCTACCACTGAGCTAAATCCCCAACCCCCATACATAAGTTTTTTTTAGGTATTCTTAAAAAAAAAAAAAAAAAAAAAAAAATTTAAATTCTGAGTAGGAGAGAGAAAATACCCTGAAGGATTTGGAAGAGTCATAACAGGGGCGGGGGGTGGGGGGGGTGGGTGTAGACTGGATGGATGTGTCCAGGGCTTTCTGCAGGAGATCATAGCAACAGAGCCGGGGTGGGGTGGGGTGGGGTGTGGTGGGAGGACAGTGGAGATAACTAGAGTTTCGGGGCATAGGGAACTTGTCACTACATAGAGAATAAAGTGTGGGAAACCTAGGGAGGTGAGAAGGGCTAGGATTCTAGAGTAGGAGTGGGAACTAAGGAATCCTGGGGACCAGCATGAGCTTTCACATGCAGTTTTAGTCACAATTCTTCATAAAAGAAAGCATTTACCTGGGGATTTCCTTACTGTGTCCCAGGTTTGGGCTATGACCATGGGGAAACATGGAACAGTATCTGAGAGGAAGAACAACCCTGGGCCTGGCTTGGGCTTTGAAACCTCAAAACTCACTCCCAGTGACACACTTCCTCCCAACAAGGACACCCCTCTAGAAGGGTTACTTTTAATCCTGTCAAAGAGTTGTATTCCCTGATGACTAAAGGAATAGTCATCAAATCCATTCAAACCACAGGAACCACGTACCTTCTGCCAGAAGCAAGGAAAAGACCCAGTTTGGGTGACAGAAAACTCAGTTCACAACTTCCCAAGGGAAGCTGGCTTTTATCCCCAGAAATCCTTCTGAGGCCAGCCTGAGCTTGTTTGTAGACATGTGGAGGGCCTGAGATCTAACACACATAACTCTTTGAAATACGTTCCCGGGGTTGGGGATTTAGTCCCCAGCTCTGGAAAAAAAAAAAAGAGTAGAAATATGTTCCCAGAATAGGAATTGCAAGGCTAGGGGACACTTCCAAATGCTAGCAGCAGAGTGATGAAAAGGACAAAGTGTCAGGACCAGGGAGATGGCTCAGCGAGGAAAATCGCTTCCTGCCAAGCCTGAGGACTCAAGCTTGGATCTCCAGGGTCTGTTTGGTGGAAGGTGGGAACCCAAGAGTTGTCCTTTCGACCTCCACATCTCACTGGGCACATTCAAGCCCATAAATGTGTTAGAGGCAGTGCAAACTCTCTGGGTTCTTACAAAGGTCCTGAGTTCAGTTTCCTACACCCATGGCAGCTGGGTCACAACCACCTATACCTCCAACTTTAGGGCATCTGCTGTGCTCCTGGCCTCACAGACACACACACTTATACTTAAAATAAATCCTCAAAGCCAGGAGTTGGTGATTTAATCCCACACTTGGGAGACAGAGGCAGGTGGATCTTTGTGAGTTCAATCCAGCTTGGTGTACAGCCAGAGCTACTGAGAGAAACCCTGTGTCGAAAGAAAAACCAAAACAGTTAGCTAAACAGAATCTTCAGAATTCCCCACGCCCATGTGGCAGCTCATAACTGTCTGTAATGTCTCATTGGATCCCAAGCCCTCTGCTCATATGCAGACATATATGCAAGCAAATACCCATATGCATACAAATCTTAAAAAAAAGTGAGAGAATAGACCTAAGGAGAGTAGAGGACCTGAACATGCCATGCTCTGCTTGGTCCTGCCTTGCTCTTTTGTTTTCTGTGCAAAAAGCCTTGGGTAGGTAGCACAGGTGGCAGCTGGGAACCGGAAACATAGCTGGTCTATAAGGATAGAATAGCCCAGACTCTGAAGGCTGTTTGAGAAACAGAGCATTAAAATCTAAATTTTTAAATACATTTATTATGTTTGGAGTAATGTTTTTGATCTGTCTGCTTACATAAGACAATCGAGTTATTAGATAAATGGGTGGCTTCGGTAGGTTAATGATCATAAGCTGGGCTCTGCTCACACCTGCAGGCATGGCTGCATGTAGCTTTTGCCTGAGCCATGAATTAGACACACTGGTAGATAATTAGCATTTTAAAGTGCAGCAAGTCCCGTCTCTTACCGGTTTCTGTGTAGGTTTTGTGCTTTTGCTTGTTAAGGAGGAACCCTTACATGTATGCTCAAGGAGTTGCTCCTCTAGCCTACGGTGGCAGCGGTCAGCTCTCATGATGGAGACGGATGGGCCATCAGTTGTGCCAGCTGATGGCTTTCACATCGTCCCAACGTTGACTTCTTACTGCTGCTAACAGTGACTTCTGGATTGTTTTTATACCAGGCTTTCTTCGAGAGTCACCCAGCTCCTTCAGCCGAACGTACCATTCAGCAGTGTTGTGAGAATATCCTGCTGAACGCTGCTTGGCTAAAGCGGGATGCTGACAGCATTCACCAGTACCTCCTGCAGCGGAAAGCTTCCCCTCCCTCGGTGTGAAGCCTCTGCACCACGGTCGGTCTCACCGCCTCGCAGGGATGAGGCGGAGCTACCCAACAGCTGATTCACATGCCAAGAATTTGGAGTCTTAGACCAGTGGGGGTTGGACAATGAATGTAGTTAACTGGTTCCTGCTCACACTCCAGAATTAAATTCTATTGAAAAAAGGAAAATCAGCAATTCAGCAAAAAAATAAAATAAAATAAAAATGTAAATATGATAGTAATAAACTAGAGCATAACGAAACTGTGAAACTTCCTCAAGCCTGCCATGGTCAAAGTGTTAGTGACGGACATTGTTCTGTAGCCTACCAGAAGGAAGAGGCTTTGGGGCAAGGGGTTCTTGTGAAGTGGGTTCTACATGATGCAGCCTGACAAGCCGGGCATGTCCGTCACTGGGGATGCTGACCAGAAGGCTGGCCGCTGACTCACATAATGGAGTCTGTGCATAATTGCAAGTGGGTTTTCTTTTCCTTTTTGGCATGGGAACCGACCAGGAAGGTATCTTTTCCTGTATAACTCAATCTGAACCAAGGATTGTTGTTCCCTCCTTGCCTCCCTTCTGTGTGATCCCCACCCCCAAAAAAAGTATGAAAAGCTTTAAAAAACAAAACAAAACCACCCTCCCTCCCTTCCCAGGTTCTTCTCCCTTTAGCTCTGCCCAGCCCTGACCTGTCCTTAGATAACAGAAACACCTTTGATGGCCACGTTAAATAAGGGGAGCTGATATGCTTTTATTTTCTAAGATAACTTTAAAGGAACCCTAGAATGCATAAGAGGTGAAAGAGTAGAAATAAAGATCATCAGCTCGGCCTTTCTGCTCAAAACTGTCCCCGTTCCCTGACAGGCCAAATGCTGCCCCTCTTCCGAACAGTATCGGCGAGCTCTGGCTCACCACTTGTGCATGTGAGGGGCCAGTGGGGACTGCTGTGGGGCCCAGGTGTCCGCTGCACCGCTGTGTGGCCAGTGCGCCCACTAACGAGCCTCGCCACCTAACCCAGTGTGTTTTTACTAAGTCTCAGCCCCTCCTTCCCACCTCCTCTTTCTTCTCTTTCTTTTCCTTTTATTTTTTCGGAATCCTTTTATTTTGTGTTAACAGAAATTCATATTTGGTGTGGCTTAATGTATTTTGGAAGGTCATCAGATTGTGAGACTGCTTCCTTGAAACATTTTTGTGCTATTGTTTTAAAAAATAATAATTAAAAAACAGTTGGCGTTAATAAAAATGTCAATGTGAAGTTGATGGCCTGGTTCTTTCAGCTTCCTTGAAAGGAAACTAAAGTTTCCCTGTGCCTCAGGAGAATTACAGGAAGTCAGACAACCATAGGAGTTTTGAAAATTTGTATTACATTTTATATGTATAGATATATACATACCACAGTATGTATGTGGAGGTCTGACAACAACCGTGGGCACCACCGATTTGCCCCTGCCTCCTCCTGTGGTAACTGAAGATTTGAACTCAGATCATCTAGCTTTGTAGCAAGAACCCTTACTTACGGGGTTGGTGATTTAGCTCAGTGGTAGAGCGCTTGCCTAGGAAGCGCAAGGCCCTGGGTTCGGTCCCCAGCTCCGAAAAAAAGAACAAAAAAAACCCAAAAACCCCTTACCCCCAGCCATCTTGCCAACTCCCCATTTGTGTTTCTGAAACAGCCACATTCTGAAGCCTGGCTAGACTAGAACTTGCTATGGCAGCCCAGGCTGGGCTCAAGGAAACAATGGCCCCCTTCCTGCCTCAGTCTCCAGTGTTGGGATTATAGGCATGAGCCAACAAGCACAGCTTTATTACAGGATGGTGCTTTGTTTTGTTTTGTTTTTTTGAGTTTTAAGAAAATTCAAAGCCTGGTGGTGGTGGTGGTGGTGGTGGTGGTGGTGGTGGTGGTGGTGGTGGTGGTGGTGGTGGTGGTGGTGGTGGTGGTGGTTGTGGTGCACACCTTTGATCCAGCAGTTGAGAAGCAGAGGCTGGCAGATCTCTGAGTTCCTAGCCAGCCTGGTCAACAGCTAGTTCCAGAACAGTCAGGACTGCACAGAGAGCCCTGTCTCAAGCCAAAAAAGTAAAGAAAAGAAAATTCAAAGTAGGTATGGTTTGTGCCCCTAACTTCAGCATACAGAAGGTTCAGGCAGGAGGATTAAGAGTTTCAGGTTGCGTGGGCTACATTGCAAGTACCTGTCTCAAAAATATATATTAAGGGCTGGGCTTATCAAGAGAGCATTTGTGTAGCACGAACAAAGCCTGAGTTTAGTTCCTAGTCACAGTAAACAAAGTATGGTCTGGCGATGGGGCTTCTGGGTAAACTGCTCTGTGCACTTGAGGGCCTGAGTTCAGATCCCTAGCACCAACATTAAAAGGCTGTACTGGTGCTCACCTTGAATCCCTCAGGAGACAAAGGCAGGAAGGTCTTTTAAAGCTGTAATTGCAGCACCAGGAAGAAGTAAAATGTCTCAGCGTGTGAAAGCCTGTGCTACAAAACCTGACAACCCAAGTTCTATCCCAAGGCCCCACTCTGAGAAGGAGAGAGCCCACTCCAAGACTTACCCTTTGACCTCCACATTTTCTTAAAATTTAAAAGAGAAAATGCAGTCAAAGTATTTTATCACTCCCTGGCTTTCACTGTCAGGTCCTAAGAGCCCTTGGGGTCTGTCTACTAAAGACCACTGTGTCTGTCAAGGAGCCTTGCACAAGCAGACATAAGACAGGACACCTCTGCCCTGATAACACCTTGAGTGACTACTGTAACCCCAATTCATTCAGGATTGGCCTCCTACCTCAGCCTTTATTTCTATCTTCAACCTTATTCTCTGTCCTCAGTCTGGCAGATTGAAGTCCACTTACTGTGTCACCGCGCTGGTCAGCTGGCTTTGCTCATACTAATCTGCACCCTCCTGTGCTGTAGGCTCCCTTGTGGGCTTGGGTTTTTGGTTTGGTTGGTTTTCCCTTTTAGAGTAATTGTGAGGTAGAGTGGCTCACTCCTTTACTTTTGATTTATTTTTTATTTTCATGTATGCCTGTGTATCACACACATGCCTAGCATCCAAGGAGGTCAGAAGAAATCCCCTGCAGCTGGAATTACAGACAGTAGTGAGCAACCACGTGGGAATTGAACCCTGGCCCTCTCAAGACCAGCTTGCGTTTGTAACCTCTAAGCCATCCAACCCCTTTCTTGTGTTTTTGAGATACTGTTATTTGTATCCTCTGTTCCTTTGTGATGTGAGTTCATTTGCACTTCTGAGGAAAGCTGAAGCAGGCTCTAGAAGACTCAACTGGTAAAAAACAAAGGTCCCATGATTACTGTATTCAGAGTCTTAACAAGACCCAACCACGACACAAAGAACACAGTCCTCAGCTGTCCTCATCTGGAGCCTACTTCCTTGTCCCAGCCCAAAGTCAAATTCCTGCCTGAGCCGACTCCCAGTCCCTGCCCAATGTCAAGTTCCTGCCAAATTCTTAGAAGGCGGCCACAAAGCACAATAAATACAAATGTCATTTTACAAATAAAACATGTGTTATATACATGTTATCCCAGCAGTTGGGAAGCTGAGACTGGAGGAATTGTCCCAAGTTGGTTTACCAGACTATCCAGAGATAGAGTGAGACTCTGTCTCAAAAAACCAATTTTAAGTCATGGTTCACACCTGAAGTCCTCACTGGGGAGATGGGATCCCAAGGTCAAGCGGAAATTAAAAGTGGATGGCCTTTTAAAAAGAAAGACCTGGCTGGAGAGACGGCTCAGCGGTTAAGAGCACTGACTGCTCTTCCAGAGGTCCTGAGTTCAATTCCCAGCAACCACATGGTGGCTCACAAACATCTATAATGAGATCTGATGTCCTCTTCTGGTGTATCTAAAGACAGTGATAGTGTGCCCACATACCAAGATAAATAAATCTTTTAAAAAAAAAAAAGAAAGAAAGAAAAGAAAAGAAAACCTGTATATGCTGGTGGATATCTGAAATCCCAGTACTCAGGAGGGGAGCTCTGACCACAAGTTTGTATTGCACCAGTAGCCTCGTCTGTAATCCTTGGAGTTCAACATCAGCCAGGTCTATATAGTGAGAGTGTCTCAAAATGGTTTCCTTCTGCTTCCTGACCGTGGATACTGTGAACCAGCTGCAGCCCATGTTTGCTGTCCCTGTCATGATGAGCTGTTTCCCTTCAAACTGTGAGCAAAAATAAACCCATTCTCTCCTTGAAGGAGGAAGATGTAGAGTTTGGTGTGGTAAAGGTTAAGCCAGTGGAAAAGCTCTCAGGAGCTCAGCTTGCAAACCACTAGGAGACAAAGATGATGCACTTGCTTGTATTTCGTTGGAACCTGTCACTGTGCCTGTTCTTGGAGAGGGGGATTATGGGTCTGAGGCTGATTTTGGCTCTCCTCCATTGCTTCCTCCACTTTGTTTTTGTTTTTGTCTTTGTTTTTGTTTGTTTTGAGACAGGGTCCTCCTGTAGCCTTGACTGTCCTGGGACTCACTCTGTAGACCATGCTGGCCTCAAACTAAGAAATTTGCCTGCCTCTCCCTCCTGAGTACAGGGATTAAAGGCATGTACCACTACCGTCCAGCTCCCTGGGATTTCTTGTCTGCTTTTCTAGCACTAAGATTACAGATACAAGCTACCATGCCTGCCTCTCCCCAACATGGGTGTCTGGGATCTGAACTCAGGTCCTCTTGCTTGTACTGTGCAGAGTCTTTACTGACAACCTTCCTAAAACAGATCTGTTTTTGGACGAGGTGTTGCTCTGTAGCTCAGACTGGCTGTAAACTCATGGCCGTCCTCTTGATCCGGGCCCCTAGATCAGGAGGTCACGGGCTTGTTTCACCACAGCTGGCTGAGGGAAACAAATATACCAAGAGTTGAGGCCAACCTGTGCTCCAAGATGAGATGCCAGTCTCAAAAACAAGAAAAGAAAAAATTAAAAAAAGACATCATAGGGTTGGGGATTTAGCTCAGTGGTAGAGCGCTTGCCTAGGAAGCGCAAGGCCCTGGGTTCGATCCCCAGCTCCGAAAAAAAAAAAAAAAAAAAAAAAAAAAAAAAAAAAAGACATCATGCCCAACCTGAGGAAAGTTCTAAAAGGTCACCCTTTTCTCTACCTGATATCTCTAAGTGTATTTTTGATGTATGATAGAAAATTGTGGCCTGTTTTTCTTCTCCTGGCTCCTTGTCACAATTCATCTGGGAGCATTGTATTATACTAAGGGCTGTCCATTCAAAACTATTTTCTGTTTGAACTGGGACACAGGGCTTGGTGGTGGAGAATTGGCTTAGCATGGCAAAGTTCTGGGTTCAATCCACTGTATAAGTAATAATGATATATATTTATTTTCCCAGTTTTGGGAGTGGAAGGGAAGCAGGTATGACATCATGCACGGGGGAGGCTTCAGCAGGAGAATTCCTTGACCCATGAGTTTTAGAACAGTCTGGGCTACAGAAAGCATCTCAAACAAAAAACAGGCTGGGGATAGGGGTGAGGGTAATGGGGCATGGGGCATGGAAGGGTTGGGGGATGGGTGGCTCTGGTTGTATAGTGTTGGTCTATTTTGCACAGAGTCTTAAGTTCAATCCCTAATATCCCTTAAATGCTGTGTTGGCACCTGCTTGAATCCCAGCACTCAGGAGGGAGAAGATTAAAACTTCAGCTTCATCCTTGTGGGACCCAAGACGTGGCCTCCAAAAAAGGGGTGTGTTGGGGGGACGACACTGAGCATGGCAGTGCAATCCAGTAATCTCTAGACTTGGAATATAGAGGCACAATGATTCTCTGTTTCAGGCTAGCCTGGGCTATGTACTTCTTCTCAAAAAGAGGGAATGAGGGTGCTGATACAGCTCAGTAGCAATGTACTTGCCTAGCGTGCATAAGGCCTTGGGTGCAATCTCAAGCAGAGACTGGGAAGGAGGGAATGACAGAGGATTTCTGGTTGTGGGAATTGAACTGAGGACCTCTGGAAGAGCAATCCGTGCTCTTAACTATTGAGCCATCTCTCCAGCCTGAGGGAGAATTTCTTAATAAGCCCATCTCTCAGGAACAGTTTTTGTTTGATTTTTTTTTTTCCCCTTTGAGACATGTTTTCCCTGTGTAGCACTGGCTATCTTGGAACTTGATCTGCCTGTCTCTGTCTCCCGAGTGTTGGGATTAAAAGTGCTCATGGAACAGCCTTGTTTAACAGGTTAAATTTAAAAGATATTCTTCCAGCCCTTTATCTTTCTTTCTCTTCTTTCCTTCTTTCTTTTGACGGGTACTTATTCCAATGAGACTAGCCTCATTCTCTTGCGTAGTCCTCCCAAGTCCTAGGATCATGGGCTGGCACCACATACCCATCCCGAATATGCTTGTCTATATAAACAGGTCAAGTGTTTGTAGGGGTAGAGATAGGCTGTGCCCCTTTTCCTGTCCCCTGGGCCGTCCAGTATGCCACACCCTTGCCATTTTAGATGTTCTCAGCTCCTCACCTGCTGCCCATAATGGCGTGCTTGGCAAACACACCTGGAGAAGCGCTCTGCCTCCACTCGAGTTGCTGGTCATGTGTTGCAGCCTGCTGTCCTGGTGTTAGGTGTCAGTTTGGTGTAATTCCCACCTGTGACAAATGAGGTGTAAAGCACCTTGCTTGTTGGTTCTAAGTAGTTCCTGTCAGTGTCCTTGTCATTGGAGATGTGTCCTTGTCATATGTCAACTGTACCAGAACTGAGACCAGCTCTTCTACTGCTGCCTGAGTGTGTAGTTCCATTTACTAAAATTGGGGTTTTTTTCTCCCCTTCTGCCCCTCCCCCATTTTTAAAAGATTTATTTATTTCTTTTTTTTTTTTTTTCCAGAGCTGGGGACCGAACCCAGGGCCTTGCGCTTGCTAGGCAAGTGCTCTAGCACTGAGCTAAATCCCCAACCCCGATTTATTTATTTCTTATATAGAAGTACATTATTGCTATCTTCAGACACACCAGAAGAGGGCATCAGATCCCATTACAGATGGTTGGAGCCACCATGTGGTTGCTGGGATTTGAACTCGACCTCTGGAAGAGCAATCAGTGTTCTTAGCCGCTGAGTCATCTCTCTAACCCGTTTTTGATTTTTGAGACAGGGTCTCACTATGTAGTTCTGACTAGCCTGGTGTAGACCAGGCTGGCCTTGAACTCATCTATCTGCCTGCCTCTGCCTCCTGAGTGCTGGGATTAAAAGCATGTGCCACTACTCCTGGCAACGTGGGTTGCTGCCATTTCTGGTTCATCCTTGACCATGTCTTATGTGTGCTGGACAGTTTCTTGCTGGCATGGGAGCATTACAGCAGAAGGGATCTAGTGCAAATGGTGCTGGCCTTTTCCAGCTGCTACATCAGAATGGCATTGTGCAATGTCACAGCACGCCATTTGCCCAGTTGGATGTACCCTTTAGTCACTGATTAAAAGACCTCGGGTAATCCTAGCACTTGGAGGTGGAGGCAAGTGGATCTCTGTGAGTTTAGGGCCGATTTGGTCTACACAGGAAGTACTGGTTATTAGCGGGGAGGCTGAAGAAAGAGTTCAGCAGTCAACAGCACACGTGCTGTGCTTGCAGAAGGCCTCCCCTACCTAGGGTCAGTTTCCAGTACACACCCTTAGGAATGAACTATCAGCAACTCCATTTCCAGGGGTTCCAGTGTCCTTTTCTGGCCTCCGAGGTCACCTGCACGCATATGGCGCACATAAATACACAGATGTGTGTGTGTACGCACTCACGTATGCACACATTCCAATGCACATGTGAGCCATGCATGCGTAAATTTTTGAAAAAACAGTTAAAGATCATGGCCATTGAAATCATGTCGGAAAAGCTCCCACCAAGTTGACCTTGAAGGCAGAGTTCAAAGCCCAGCCTGGAATGTCGTAGTTCCTAGCCCTGGGGTATAGACAGCAGACAGAGGCTCCTCCAAGCCTTCAGTCACTAAAGAAGAATGTCAAGCATGGTAGACACAGCCTCTGTCTGCATGAGGCTGAGGAGTGTGCATGGACAAAGGGCAGCAAATGAGTGCTATTCTCCTGCAGTGCTGGGGCCTGCAGTCATAACTCCATCACTGATCCACACCAGTAACCACTGGAATGGGCAGCACAATTGAGAGCATCACGGAGGATTCTAAATGCTCAGGAAAAGTCCTCTCGAAGATCTAATGTCAAATCGAGACCTGAAAGATTTGTCAAACAGGCTGGAGAGGTGGCGTGGCCGTTAGGAGTTTGATTCCCAGCACGCAATTATGGCTCCCAAGCGGGCAAAATTCCAATTTGGGAATTCAGTGCTCTCTTCTAGCTGTTAGGGGCACTGGGCATACATGGAAAAGGCTGCATGCATGGGAAACACCCGTACAGGTAAAATAATAAAATGATTTTTCATTGAAAAGTAAAGCATTCTAGCAACACTGCTACGATAATCACTAGCAGTGACTTTGCTGTCTAAAGGAGCAGCACCCAGGAGTTCGCATCTCCTAAGCTCTAAGGACCTGCTGCTTCTCCAGGGATCTGATGGAAAGGCGGGAAACACGCTTCCCTTGAAACTTCCAGCATGAGGCCGGGGGGTGAGCTCAGTCGCTTTGAGCAGGATCTGACCATTTATGGCAATGTGCATTTCTCAAGTGAGATTCTGCAACATGGCTTCCAGGAAAGATCCGCTTTCCTTCTCTTCGTGACCCGGTGAGGCGGACCCACCAGAGCACACTGTCTTCCTGGTCTCTTTTGGCCAAAACTTGTTCCCAACACTTAACCAGCTTAAACACATCGCCGTCATTCCAAGATGTTCCGATCCTCCAAGCTGTCCTGCCCCCTGTCCATGCAGCCTCCGGAAAAGTGCACTTGTGTGACATCTAATGGGAGAGACAATGTTTTGTGAGTCAATATTTAGAATGGCTCAAAAAGTACATTTAACTAGTGAAGTCTGAGAGATCTGGAACTTAGCTCACCCTTAAGACTAGAGTCTCTGTTCTACTGTGTAGGACTTAGTGTTCATCTATACATGCTGACATTTGACAGTGGCCATCTCTGCAGCTTCTACCCAGCTCTGAGGAAAAAGAAGCTGACCCAGGTGCCCCTTCCCTGGCCACTGACTGTGGAAAAGCCCTACACAGCATAGTCGTCATAGAGGCTGCAAACCTTTATCTCCCCCTCCCCCACTTTGACCTATATGTGGCCTTTTTTGTACTATCGGGGGCTAACCGAGGCCTTGCTATATGAGGAAAGCATGCTACAGCTGAGCCGTATGCCTCACAAAATGCTGTTGGTTTCAATCCCAGCTTTTTAAAAGACATCTTTTATTTTTATTTATGTGTGTATTTGAGAGCACAGGTGCCTGAAGAGACTGGAAGATGGTATTATTTCCTGGAGCAGGAGTTACGAGGGTCTGATGTGGGGGCTGAGAAGCAAACTGTGCTCATCTACAGGAGCAGGACGTGCCTAACCACTGAGCAGACTCTCTAGCTCACTTTTTTTTTTTTCCAATTTGTTTTTTTTTTTTTTTGAGATAGGGGCTCACTGTGTAGTCTGGTTGGCCTTGTACTTCCTGTATACTCAGGATTTCTCCTGCCTCAGCTTCCCGAGTGTTAGGACATAGATATAGACTACTACATTCAACCTGTTTTCTAGTTTTGAGATGTCTGTGGCCCAGCACTTCTGGACCTTGTTGGCTCAAGTGACCCTCTTGCCACAGCCTCCCTGAGTAGCCATCATTCCAGCATGTGCCAGCACACCAGACTTACTGACAATTTAGTCTAAGTATTTAACGCATTAGTTTACTAAATGAATTCCACTCAATTTCTACCCAGTGAAAGAAAACCCAAGATACACAAGAAAGACAAAGAACCAACGGCTGGCTGGAACACAGTCAGGACAACTGGAGGGGAAGCGGGCATTCGGGCTGCAGGGACCAGAGCATTCACTCATGGGCGGGAGTCACAGACTGATTTCATAGTAGTCTCTGAGCATGTTACACAGGGCTGGACAGATTAGTCTATGATTATGTTGTTTCTTTGCTAGGTTTTTGTCTGTTTGTTTGAGACAGGATCTCACTGTGAGTCTTGGTTGGCCTAGAACTTGCTACATAAACCAGACTGGCCTTGAATTCATAGAAATCTTCCTGCCTCTGCCTTCCAAGTGCTGAGATTAAAAGTTCTTGCCACCAGGCCTGGCTCTTTGTCATTTTTTTTAAAGGTTTATTTATTTTATGTGTACACTGTAGCTGTCTTCATGCACACCAGAAGTGGGCATCAGATCTCATTACAGATGGTTGTGAGCCACCATGTGGTTGCTGAGAATTGAACTCAGGACCTCTGGAAGAGCAGTCAGCGCTCTTAACCACTGGGCCATCTCTCCAGCCCGTCATTTTTTTTTTTTTAAAGTATAACTCCTATTTTATTTTTCCTTCTGCTCCTATGAAGCCACCTCTTTACATGGGCTTTGGTGAAGGTCATGGGGCAGCACCAGCAGATCTAAATCCTGATGGGGGTGTTCGGTCCTTCTGAGCTTCAGGAGGTGATTCCTGACTACCTCGCTATGGATGGCACAGCTCACGCAGTAATGCAGCTTGACATAGAGCATAGGGAGCATATAAGCCTTGAAGACATTTGCTTTGTCTATGTCCCTGACAGCAGCGGCTTCTAGAATGTTCTGAATGATGAACTTGATGGCTTTATCCTTGGGTAAGCACCAGGCGGAGCTTCTGCAGGGAACTGGCTGCACATGGCCGCAGCCCTTTTTGGCAAGTCTGACTGTTGTTTCTTCTCTTTTGGTCATCCTGGAGCCAAGACCAGAAAGCTCTCTGTCAGTTTTTAATATACTGGAGTCATAAAGAAACTCAGGGCTTGCAATGCTCTGTCCTCTCATTCACTGTCAAGTGTATTCCTCTAATAGCTATGCTATCTTTTTATTATTAAATTTATTTAGGGGGTTGGGGATTTAGCTCAGTGGTAGAGCGCTTGCCTAGCAAGCGCAAGGCCCTGGGTTCAGTCCTCAGCTCCGAAAAAAAAATTTTTATTTATTTGTGTGTTTGTGGGCATCAGGGAACAAACTGAGCAAACTGGTTCTTGCTTTCCTCTCTGTGGGTTCCAAGGATTGAACCCAGACTGGGCAGCGAGCACCTTTCCTCAGTATGCCATCCTGGCTTGGGTACATCACTTCTGTCCTGACTTGCTCTCTAGACCTTCTGCAAGCTATTACCCTGCGGATTTTCCTTCTTTGTTATCTTGGAGTCCTATATTCTGACCCATGTATCCCCCTTGTAGCCCAAGCTACTATGTAGCCTAGGCTGGTTCAAATGGATAATCCTATTTCTGTCTCCCTAGTGCTGCTGTTAGTGGATGAGACACCGTGTCTGGCTGCCTGTTTTGCTTTATACTCTGGTTTAAAGTGTCACATCTCCCAGCTGGCTCCTGAGAAACAATGCCTAGAGAGGGTCGGAAGCCTGTGGATGTGCTGACTCAGCTGATTTGCTAGTTAGCTACTCTATATGACAGGTCATGGCTGTCAGGAGAGCAGGCCAGGCCAGGATCTCTGTCAAGAGTCTCCCCATGATCTTCCAGCTGAAAAGGATGAAGTGCAGTGCCTTTGCTGAGGCTGTCCCTTTGACCTGCTTCTTCTTCCCTCCGCACTTTGGCATCCTCGTGGTTCAGAAATGTCATAATGTTGCTTACTGCTTACTGCTTTCTGTATGTATCCTCTGGAAATGTGTGATCCTGGGTGGTTTCTCTGATTGTTCTGTCAAGGACTGCTTTCCTTCCTCCACTTTTCTCTGCCAGTCTCTGAATATTAGACCTACTATGCTACCTTTCTCCCCCTTGGTGTTTGGACAGGATCTCCCTGAGTTTCCCTTTTCACATTCACTATGAAGCCCAGGCAGGCCTTGAACACTCACTGAGCCTCTTGGTCTCAGCTCCTGAGTGCTGGGGTTAATCACGTGCTGCCACATCTACCTTATCACCACCCTTGTGTTTGCCGCTGAGCGCGTGCGCATGCGGTGTCAATGAAGGAATGATCACCCATGTGTGCAAGAGTGAAGGCCATGGCTCTATGTCTTCCTTCTTGTTGTCTCCACCTTACTGTTTCAGACAGGTTCTCTAGTGAGAGACCAAACCAAAGCTTTCTGCTTCAGGTAGGCTAGCTGGCTGGAAAACGCCAGAGAGCTCCCTGCAATTCTGCTCTACCATGCTCAGCTTTTACATGGGTGCTGGGGCTGCCCCAGTGGGCTGACAACTGCCAGATTTATTGATTGATTGATTGATTGATTGATTGTGCAGCCCAGAAATCAACATTGGTTGTCTTTCTTTATTGGTCGCCACCTTGAATTTTTTAAAATGTGTATGTATGTGTGTAAGTGTGTACCATTTGTGTGTGAAGGCCTGAGGAGATCATCAGGTTCCCTGGAGTTAGAGATACAGGTATCTGAGAGACTCCCAACATGGGTGCTGGAATTCCAATTCTGACCCTCTGCAAGAGCAGCAGCACTCTGAAACACTAAGGTAGCTCTCCAGCATCCCAGCCCTGCTTTTTCAACTTTTTGTTGTTGTTTTTGTGATACAGTGTTTCTTATTGAAGCTGGGCTCCTAGAAATGCCCTGCCTCCATCCAGGTTCCCATGCTGGAATTACGATTTCACGGATGCACCTGGCCTTTCAATGAGTGTTTGAGATTGACTTCAAAGTATTGCTTTTACAGCAAGCACTCTACCAATCAAGTTACTGCCCCTGCCTGTTGTTATCTGTCGGGGGTGTGTTGGGGGTGGGGGCTGGAGTCTCATTCCACAGCCCAGGCTGACCTCAAACATACCATATAGTCCAGATTGGCCTTGAAGTTGCTATAATCCTTCGGCATTCAGCAGTTACAAACCGAGGATTACTCAAGGAAGAGCCTCGTGAGCAAAGGCAAGAGGTGGGGCTGGAGAAATGCTTTGGGTTCTTAGGTTTCTATTCCACGTGGATGGGTATTTTGTCTGCACGTATGTATGGATGCTGAGAATCAAACTCAAATCCTCTGGAAGAGAGTTAGTGCTCTTAACGGCGAAGCCGCCTCTCCAGCTCTTGAAGTGTTTTTGTTTTTCAAGTCAGGTCTCTGCTTCTGAGAGCTAAAGACAAAAGCATCCCTGCCCTACATCTCTGGGAATGCTCTCAAGGTCCACTTCCTTGGAGCAGTGCTGTGTAAAGATCTGTCTAGACAGGTGGGCAGTCCTTGGATGTCCTTTTGCAGCACTGAGAGCCTGACAGTGAACCCTCCTCACTGTCACTTTGCTGTGGGCTCCTGGAGGACTGGATGGGAGAGCAGTGAGTGCTTTTTCATAGAATCCAGTGTTTAGCACCAGAACTGCTACCCCCCTCCATGTCTGTTTAGGGGGGACTTTTCCAGAGGAACAGATTTCTCCCATTTCACAGATACCAAGGGTTAGGCAGTGTTCATCCCATCAACTGGAGCTTTGGAGTAAGACTATGGGCTGGAGAGATAGCTTAGTAGTTAAGCTCACTTGCTTTTTTTAGAGGACACAGGTTCAATCCCCAGAATTCACAACCATCTGTAACTCCAGTTCCAAGGGATCTAACACTGTCTATGCTGGGACAGATGTATGTCCAACAAGTGCTGTTCTCTACATCCACAGCCCTGTTAGCTCCATTTGACTAAAGTGTATCTCACAGGCTATGGAGAGCTGGGAACATGAACTCAAGCAGGCATTTCTGAAGTCTGTGCTCAACACTTGATGCTGTGGTAAATGTGGTGGCATGGGCATGTCTTTAATAGGAGCTTGACAACACCATCAGTAACTAGCTTAACATCAAAAAATACAATCCATTTTGGTTTCACTAAGCATCTGAGGCTTGATAGGAATTTTAATACCAAACTTTTGCCATCTCAGGCCCTCTATGCCTATAAAGACTGAGGCTGGGCTGGAGAGATGGCTCAGCAGTTAGTAGCACTGACTGCTCTTCCAGAGGTCCTGAGTTCAAATCCCAGCAACCACATGGTGGCTCCCAACCATTTGTAATGGGATCTGACGCCCTCTTCTGGTGTGTCTGAAGACAGCTAGAATGTACTCACAGATATAAAACAAATAAATCTTAAAAAAAAAAAAAAAAAGACTGAGACTGCGGCAGAGGGCTCAGCACACTGCAGGAAAGCGTTTTGTTTTGTTTTTTGTTTTTTTTCTTTCCGGAGCTGGGGACCGAACCCAGGGCCTTGCGCTTCGACTGCCTTTTGTCTTAATCAAAGTTATGGAGGCACAGGACCAGCATGCATCTGTGTGTGGAGGTGTGTGCACATGCTTTGAGTGAAGAGTCGGCAGCATGGCTGATTCCAGCACTCAGGACCCCCTAGGAAGGGAGGTTACAGAAATATTGAAGCCAGTCTGAGATACACAGGGAGTTCTAGGATCGCTACAAAAAGAGATCCTGTTTCAAAGAGGCAAAACGGAATAAACTCACACACAAAATTCTAATGGAAACATTGCAACAAAACACTTCCTAGGCAATCCTATTGGCATGTGCCAATTTAATCTTAGCACTCTGAAGGCAGAAACAGGTAGATCTCTGCGTTCAAGGCCATCCTGGTCCATCTTTGAATAGTTCTGGGAACTGGCTCTGTAAATCAGATTGGACTCCAGAGATCCACCAATCTCTAACTCCCAGTCTTAAAAAAAAAAAAAAAAAAGTCCAGTACTGGGAAGGAAAGGCAGAGGGAAATCTGATTTTGAGGCCAGCCTGACCTACAGTGTGAGTTCTAGGACTGCCAGGGCTACACAGACACCCCTCTCCCCCACCTAGTGCGGGGGTGGGGTAGTGGGTGGTGGTGGTGGAGAAAAAACAAAACAAACATACAAAAAACCCAACCAACAAACCAAACACAGGCTTGCACACTAAACAAAAATTTTTCTTAAAGTCAGGCTAAGAAGTTAAAGTATTCAGAACATACTATATGTATATATTAAGCCGTTGAAAATACAATACATGCAAAAATACAATAAAAAAAATCACAAGGTTAAAATATTCCGGAGAGCATTAAATCCTCCGAAGTTTTCTAAGTGTGGCTAGTGTAGGGCAATTTCTTTACACGTTTAAGATTAAGTAATAAAATCGACACGCTACCTGGACCCACATGCTCCTAAACCCCACGACTTGCAGCCCAGGCACACAAATGAGGGGAAGGGAATGTCGAACAACTATATGCACCGGTTTTTATTTTGTCGTTTTAATTGAAAACAGTATCTCAAACTGTAGTTCAGGATTCGGGATACTGAGATGGCAGGTGTGTCGCCACACCTCGTCAACGCGCATGTTCTTTATATAATCTATACACATCTTGTAAGTTACGTCGGAACACCAAAGGTTTCGGGTTAACTGTTAAGTGGTCTAAGGACGCGGCTCCGCGAAACTTTGTTAACAGCACAGGGCCCTGCCGGGGGCTCCACGGGCAATTAGGCTCGCCTAAATCCAGCTCTGACCGAGTCTGTAATCGGCTGTGTGACCTTGGACACGCTCCATGCTCTCTCTGGGCTTCAGTTTCCAAATCCGCATGTTGGAAGGTGAACCACGTGGTCCTCACGGTCCGGCTCAGCACAGTGCCGGGGAGCAAGGGACCTCGCCATTACAGCAGCTTCCTGTGGGCGCGGCGCAGGACTTTAACGGTCCCCTCCCCGCCCCCTCTGAGGCCCGCGAAATCCTCATTTCTCGTACACCACAGCGAGTGACCGCTCTCCGTAAAGCGCAGTCCCAGCCACTCGCGCGCAGCTCCGCCCCACCCCGGAGGCGTCCCGTCGTGCTCTGCGCTAGACTCTTAAGAGCCCCGGGGCCTCCCGCCTTTACGCGCGGCGACCCCGAACTCCTCAGTTTTCCCGGCGCCCCGTCCTATCAACGTCCAGTATCCCAGCCAATCCGGCGCGCTCGGAGCCTTACCTTCCGCCCACCCTCCTCCCCGCGCACAGCCGGCCTGAGCCCGAAGGCCTTTACCCAGGCCAACCCAATCAGCGGCGCGCTCCTACCTACCCCACCCCGGACCCCTCCCCTCGGCCAATAAGCACTCCCTATTCTGCTGCCCGCCCAGCCAACCGGGCCTTGAAGCACGTAGGCCAATGGGCGCGCGGCGGCTCTTCAACGCTAGGCTCCTGGCCAATCGGGGACTCCGCGTGGCCCCAGCAGTAGCCAATCGCTGTGCAGCGCGGTGCCGCCGCGGAGAGGTCCGGCAGGAATATCCCTCCGCCTCCCTCCCTCAATCTCTCTCCCTCCCTGCGATCCGCCTCTCACTTACAGCCGCCCTTCCTTTCTCCCTCCGCCGCCTGAGCACCAGCCGCGCTCTGAGCTGCCCCCGGGGTCCCTCCCCCGCCACCAGAGGAGCAGCTGCTGCCGCCTAGCACATTAGGAGGGCGGAAGGAAGGAGAGCAGGGAGGAAGGGGAGCCGGAGCGCCTGCCCAGAGGCGGCCGGTGAATGGGCTTGTGGTGACCCCCACCCCCCACCCCACCCTCCCTTCCCACCCGACCCCCAACCCCCATCCCCAGTTGGAGCCGCCGCCCGAGAGGCCGGGCCGTCGTCTTGGGAGGAGTCCCCGCCGCCGTCACCTCCGCCATGGAGCTCATAACCATCCTCGAGAAGACCGTGTCTCCGGGTAGGACTCGGGGCCGGGGGTCGGGCTGAGGTGACTGGGGTGGGGGAGGGGGTGGCCCCTCTGACCCCGCTGCCTCTCCCCCATTTCTCCTGGCAGATCGGCTGGAGCTGGAAGCGGCGCAGAAGTTCCTTGAGCGTGCGGCTGTGGAGAATCTGGTGCGTGCTTCCCCGCCGCGCCCCATCCCGCCGCGTCCCCATCCCTGCGTGCGGGCCTTCCCGCCCTCCTGGAGGCCCAGGCCTCAGGAACCCACCCCGCCCCATCTCGTCCCCCTTCCCCCCCGCCCGGCCCAACCTAACCCCGCCATCGGGAAGCCGGTGGGTGTGTCCCGCCCCGGGCCCTGCGTCTAGCCAATGGCGAGACGCGCCGGGGTGATCGCTGTCCAATCGTCACGCGGCCTGAGGGCGGCGGTGCAGCAGGAGGGAGAAAGAGGGAGGGAAGGGAAGTTAGGTTGCATGGCGCTGCGTGTTCAGCAAGGGTGGGGGTTGGGGAGCCGGGCCTAGGGGCCATGTGGAAGCTTTGCGCCCTGCCGCCTGTCTTGTACTGGCTGCGGCCGGCTTCTCCTTCCTGTCCCATGGCTCTGTTGCTGTCTGCAACTACTTCCTAGAGCCCTACCCTTTCCTAGCTCCCTTGGTCTGTGCTCATGGCCACGCCTGGCACCCGACCACCTCTGAACCCATTGCCTCAGTTTTTTCCCTTTCTTGCCCTATTATCCCATTCCTGGCCTCAGTGTGCACGTGTGTTCTGTGTGAACTTGGATTATCAGAGACCTCATCTATAGGGATCTCAGATTGAGTCTCATTTCTGAGATTGAGCCTATTCCCTGATGAAATCAGTGGATGAAATATAAAACCCTGATTTTATAATTTTGGATTTAAGAAGTACATTTAAAAAAAAGACTGACCTTTGTATAGGAAAATATAAGATTATTGAAGCAACCTATTGCCAGAATGTTTCTCCTTTCCTTTGGGGGGAAGGGGAAGTGGGGGAGGGGAAAGGAGGGAAGGGTGGGTGGTATTGAAAGTCTCTTTAAGGTAGTAAGTTTTAAAAAGTCAAAAGAACATTGTAACCAAATGTAGTCCTTTGTGATGCTTGGCAAAATAGTAACATGCATAAAGCCACAAATCCTATTTTATTATGTAGGGACCACCTTTCTTTTTGAAAGAGTAGTAAGTGACTTTGTATTGACGTTTTTATGTTTAACTCACAACCTTTCAAGCATTTCCTTGTTGGTGTGGACTGAGAATTCTGCTCATAGTATATTCTTGGTTTTGCTTTGCTAGTGTGCTAGAAACCCTTTTTCCTGCACCTAACACTCAGTGTCACAGAGTAAAACTTGGAGAATTATCTTCTGAGCTTGTAGAGTTGCATTGAGAATTATCTCCTGTGTTTGGTTTGCAAACACTAAAAAAAATGTGTCTACTTTGGGCAGATTTCCCCACCCAGCTTCCCCACCCTTTTTGCGTGTTCCTCTGTATGTATGCTCTGGAAGAGGAAGGAATGTGTTACAAGTTTTAGATGAGTGGCTTTTGGACCTGTATTTGAAAACATAGGTTTTGGGAGGATTCATTGTTAGTTGACAGTAGGTCCAAAACAGGATAGGCTCCTGGTATGTCCTGATACTAAACAAAAATGACTTTTCTCGACAACTCATGTGTCATTCACATTGTCGTGTTCTTTCAATTTCTGAATACTAGTTAATATTTTGACTTACAAATCCCTTTTGCTGAACATTCAGAGCTAAAACCCAGAGGACTAGATCTTACATCTGTGTTATACTTTCATGTATGTGTGTATGTGTTAGAAAAGGTGACTTATATGAGATCAGAGGGCTGTCCTGATTATTATTTTTGGGCAAGACCTTTTTCTGAAGTATACTTTTAAGTATTCTTTTCATTCAGCAGTTTTGCAGCATTGGGCATTCTTGTACCTGCTTGAAGAAACTTGTCACTAGGATAACACATTACCAGGTGTCAATTTGGCTTTAATTCTGTGGAGCTATTTAAAAGACTTGGGCTCAAAACATGTTCTTGATAGGAAGAATCTGTCTCTTCACATAGCAGGTGAGGTTTTATAGGACTTGTCCTTGAAGTGGCTTACGTTGCCTAGTCAGGCCTTAACTTTTTTGTTGAACCGGAGGAAACCTTTTCAGTGTTGAGTTTATGCAGGTACCACTTCAAAGAGAGATTTTCCAGTTTTCCGAGATACTTTGATCTAAATTTTGTGTGTTTCTTCTCTAGGGCTTTGCAAGCAAGTGGAAATTGCTGATAGACTTATAAATGTGTCTTCTCCACAGCCCACGTTCCTTGTGGAACTGTCCAGAGTGCTGGCAAATCCCGGAAATAGTCAGGTTGCCAGAGTTGCAGCTGGTCTACAAATTAAGAACTCTTTGACATCGAAGGATCCAGATATCAAGGCACAGTACCAGCAGAGGTGGCTTGCTATTGATGCTAATGCTCGGCGGGAAGTCAAGAACTATGTAAGTGACTGTCAAATCCTTGATGTCCTATGGTTTAAGGGAAGACGCTGGTCATTTGCATGTGATAGCCTTCTGAGACCCAAACGTTACCTGGGTGTAAGAATGTATTTTCACTAACGTCTCTGTGGCTGTAGGTGTCTGGTGCAGTGGGTTGGGCTCGGCAAGCTCAAGTGACCGTAGCAGCTTGGGAACTTTAGTTGGGTCTCTGGGTTAGAGAAGTACAGGTTTGGTGCTGTAGATCACAGCCACTTAGGAGACTTCGCTGCTACTATATATTTAGCTCAGTGGTAGAGACTTCAAAGCCTCAGGTTCTCTCTTTAACACCATGAGAGAGAAAGTGTGTTTGGGGTGTCTAGAATGAAGCTGAGGAATTGCCCAGGCTAGCATCAAAATCCTGGTCTTCCTGTCTTTACTTCTGAAGTACTGGGATTATAGCCATGTGGCACAACACTGTGCTCTGATATATTTTTGAGTGTGTGACAAGGTGTTAAGTTTAGCCCAGCCAATCTTTGATTTTATTAAAGGATAGCTATGAACTCTTACCTTTCTGAATTTACTCTAAATGCTGGGGGTGTCAGGTGTTTGCCACCATGCCTGGGTTTTCAGAGATATTTTAAAAATATTTTCTACTTGTTTTTAATGTTGTTTCTGTATGTCTTAGCAACTATGGAAGCCAGAAGAGGGTGTTGGTTCCCCTGCAGCTGGAGTTACATGCCATTGTGAGCATCAGACAAGGGTGCTGGAAACTGAACTCTTAGGTCCTTTGGGAAAGCAGGGAGTGTTATGCTGTTGAATTCTCTCCAGTGCAGTCAAACAGCTCCTTTCTGCTTCCTTCAGTGGTGGCAGGTCCAGTTGTTTGCTGGTTTTTACATGATAATATGTAAAGTCAGGGAGATAATTTAAGTGACTTTGAGTCAAACAAAGAGTTTGCAGATTTTGTGTGTGTGTCTCATCACGTAGTCCAGGCTGGCCACAAACTCACAATCTAACTGGCTCTGTCTCCTGAGTCCTGGGTGTGTGCCACCATACCTTGTCTTTTTATGAATCTTAAAACCAAACCATGGAGAACTTGGTTGAGGATCTTGGCATTATGAGTGAGTATCCGCTGGCTTGGAATTGTGGCATTTTTGTGATTCTGTTGTTTTGTTGTTGAATTAGAAAGCACAGGATTCAAATGTAGATAGACTTGTCTTTTTTGTTTTAAGTAATAAAGTTACTAAATAAAGTTAATAAAGTAGTGGTCTTTATGGAAAGGGGCCAAAGGAAGCTGGGTAAATTAAATAATTGTAGTCATAATTTGTTCGGGGTTTTAAGGTGGAAATAAGAGGAATTTCTGTTTGTATTTAGGCAAGTCAAGATTATGGGCATCATAATTGCTAGATTTAGATTCTACTTTTAGGCAAATTAGTGTCCTTTGAGGCAGATGCTTCCCTAGCAGGGACCCTCCTTCCTTTTCCAGTCATGCTGTCTACTGCCTATCAGTTGACAAACAAGTTAGGAAAACCAACTTACTTTGAATCTTCCTTGCAGTGTATAAAGTTATTTCTATCCAAGCTGTGTCTTCTGAGAAATGATATTTTTCTGAAGTGTTATTTTTAGATAGGGTCTCATTATAGCTGAACTCACTATTTTGACCAGGCTGGCCTCAAACCCACAGAGATCAACCTGTTTGTTTCTCTAGTGCTGGATTAAAGGTTTACCAATGTGTCTAGCTATTGAATTATTTTTGATTACATATATGTTTGTGGGTGTGTGCACTTCAGTGCAGGTGCCTAAGGAGGACAAAGGTGTGGGACCCATCCCCCTGGAGCTGAAGTTACAAGTAGTTGTGAGCTCCTTGACATAGGAGCCAAGCTTGAGTTCTCTGCAAATGATGCATGTGCGTGCTTTTAATGGCTGAACCATCTTTCCAGCCAAGTATAATACTTTAATCCCCACCTCTTAGTTGTTAGACATAAATAAAATATATTTTTCTCTTTTTTGTTGGTTTTCATCATTTGGAGCTGGAGACCTCACAACTGTCTCCAGACTGGCTTCTACCACACAAGGTGGTCCTCTTACCTTTCCCTTCCTGGTGTGGTGTCTGCACACTGGGTTGGTTGGGACTTAGATTGAGTTGCACCCTTTCACCTCCTGAAGTTTACAGAGCTTGCCTCAGTTTTCCTTTTGTGGTTTTCAGAAAGGAGCTCACTATGTGTAGCCCAGGCTGGTCTTGGCCTTCTGTATGCTGGAGACAGGATGTCCATTACTGTGTGCCTGGAGAGATGGCTCAGCGGTTAGAGCACTGACTGCTCTTCCAGGGGTCCTGAGTTCAATCCCAGCAACCACATGGTGGCTCACAACCATCTGTAATGGGATCTGATGCCCTCTTCTGGTGTGTCTGAAACAGTGACAGTGTACGCATATAAATAAAGTTTTTAAAAAAGATTGAAACTATTGTTACTGGGTGGAGGCTGGCAAAGATGATACCCAGATAAGAGATGGTTCATACGAGCTCATCGCTATGCCACAGGGCACGAGGCGACCTGACCCAGTCAGCAGAGCTGGCCTGAATTTCTGGCAGCTTGCTTTTTTTTATCCTGTGTTCATGCCAGGGACAGTTAACTGTTTGCCTTTGGGTGAACTCCTGATTGTTAGTGAGTTCATGGTCTGAATTAGCTGATCATGGTAATGGTTAACCCTGTGCAAATGGTGGCTTCCTCTTTTATCTGCATCTGTGTGGTTATCCTGTATAAATGCTGCATTCCAACTAGACAAGCTTAGTGGCGGATTTCCATTTGGCATCACTGACTACTTCTTGGTGATGGCTAAGAACACTATTTTGGTTCCTAGGAATACAGAACTAGTCCTCTGAGAGTTCGGGTTATATAATGGTTGAGTCTTAGATTTTGGTAACATTTACATGATGCTGTCACTTAACCCCAAGCTTTTTTTTTTTTTTTTTTTTTAAACAAAAGTCAGTACTAGATTGTAATGAACAAAAAGGAGATGAGTTTATGTCATCGGGGAGAAAATCACATCCTTGAATCAGACTAGATTAATACACTAGGAGTTACATTCACCTGGGTGCTCCACAGCCTACCTTCCTGTCCATAAAAGACAGTGAACATGCTCTTATTACAGATGCATACCTAGAAAATAGATTTTGCCCCCATCTCCCTGCCTTGCCTTTCAGGGCTACTTCTTTCTGATCTGTGTTAAGTTTTGATGTGAGATGAGTTGAGAAGTCCATTTGCCTGCAAGCAAGGGATGGTTTTGCTTAAAGGTTCCGGAGACTGGTGTTGATACTTAAGTAGTCCTTTTGTGGGATGAGAAGAACAAAAATCAGATACATGTTAAACAGGTGGTTGGTGGTGGGTAAAGTATGCTCAAAGAATGTTACAAACTGATATTCTGTGTCATTCCCCCTCTCCTCCAAACTCCCCCTCCAGGTTTTGCAGACTTTGGGCACAGAAACTTACCGGCCTAGTTCAGCCTCACAGTGTGTGGCTGGTATTGCTTGTGCAGAGATCCCAGTAAGCCAGTGGCCGGAACTAATTCCTCAGCTGGTAGCCAATGTCACCAACCCCAACAGCACAGAGCACATGAAAGAGTCCACATTGGAAGCTATCGGTTACATTTGCCAAGATATAGTAAGTATTTCCTACTGTTTCTGACTTACGTGCTTTGATTCTTTTAGCTGTCACATGAGTAGTGCTGGGATTCTCTATCAGAAGATGAAGCACCAAGCTGCCGTGGTACTTAACTTACTTTGGACCTCTTAGTCTCAAATTACTAATCATGTTCTGAAGTAAGAAACTTGAGGGCCAGGAACTCAGAATGGGCCTGAGTCCGGGTATAGCTAAGATAGAGTGCCTCATATTCATGAGATCTTATTGATATGGTTTCTAGCACAAAAAGAAAAAGAACAAACTCAGTGGAAATCAGTAAGAGATATTTTGGGTGGGTTTATTTTATTCATTCATTTGTTTATTTATTTATTTTTTGGTGTTTGGAGACAGTCTTCTTGACTTCTAGGTTGACCTTGAACTCCTGAGCTTTCCACTTCCATTTCTCAAGTGCTGGCTCACAGTTCTTGGGGGGTGGTGTGCCATGAATGTTCGCAGCCATTTACCGTCTGGAGGCCAGGTTTCTCACCCACTATAGTTAGTCACTGGAACCACAGAAGTCTTAGGTACAACCCTCCTTGGACTGTTGGTGGTGAGGTTTAACTCCTCATTCTTGTCCTCTGGTCAGCACTGACTATTACACAGCCCATGACATTTTGCCTGAGTTTAGATGTTCTTTTTTTTTTTTTTTTTTTTTTTTTTTGCGGGCTGGGAACCCAACCAGGGCCTTGCGCTTCCTAGGTAAGCGCTCTACCACTGAGCTAAATCCCCAACCCCGAGTTTAGATGTTCTTAGTATTTCAGTTCAGGCCCTTGGCTGTTCCAAAACTTTATTTTGGCATAGGTGGGAAAACCACCAGACTGCTGCTGTCTTTGTGTGCAGAGACAGGCTGATGGGTTTGGGTTGTTTTGGTTTGGTCTATACTATCCTGCAGGTATTTTGCGGGTGCTTTGCAGAACTATCGGAAATGAAACTGTCAGAGAAGGTTGTGGCCTCCCTTTGGTAGATGTTATAATTGGAAAGACAGCTGATTAGCAGCATTTGCTGGGCTGTTACTTTTCTCTGCTTGTTTTAGGACCCAGAGCAGCTGCAGGATAAATCCAATGAGATCCTGACTGCCATAATCCAGGGCATGAGGAAGGAAGAGCCTAGTAACAATGTGAAGCTGGCTGCTACCAATGCACTCCTGAACTCATTGGAGTTCACCAAAGCAAACTTTGACAAAGAGGTATGTTTCTCTGACATCATAACCTGCTTAGAGTATAAGAAATAAAAGACTTTGAGCTTTGGTTTTTGTCTTTAAGATCAGAATGCATTCGTTTCCAGTCTAGTGAGGTTTCTTGTGAGGTATGTCCACAACTTGATGAAATAGCATATTGGCCATGTTGACCTTTTTTTAATGTGTGAGGTTGGTTATTTGGTTTACTATAGAGGCATTCATAAGTGTTTCATTTGGCAAACTAACTTTATACCTACTGGCTAACTTCCCATTTCTCCAGTCTCCAGCTGCTAGCACCCACAGTTGTACTTTCTGTTTCTGTGAGTTAGATACCTCTGGATACCTCATTTAAATACAGAAATGGCACCAGGCCTCAGCTGCCGTTTTAAACTTCTGAGTTGTTATAATGTTTTGTGTATGCCCGTGGCGTGTGGGGAGTGGTGCACATAGTGTAGCAGTCGGGACAGGCCTCTTTAGAGTCTGTTTTCTCCTTTCTTTTCCCTTTACATGGGCTCTAGGGATGAGCTCTGGTCGTCCGGCTTGCACACTTTTGCCCACCAAGCCATCCTACCATTCTATACTTGACTTTTCCTGTCTAGGTTTGTGTTTTTGTTTTGTTTTGTTTTTTACTTAGCATTGTGTGTGTGTGTGTGTGTGTGTGTGTGTGTGTGTGTGTGTGTGTGTGTGTGTGTGTGTATAGTCTTCCATGCGTGATAATTTTCTTTGTAAAGCTAGGTGATGATGTGATGATGATGATAAGTATTGTGTATGCATATACTACATTTTGTTTATCAAGCCATCCATTTTGGGCTGCTTCCACCTTTTGGACAATGTGAACAGTACTATTGTGAAAATGAGCATGTGGATACTTTTAGAAAACTGATTTCAGCTTGTTTTATTTAGCCTCTACTCAGAAGTGGGATTACTAAGCCATATGGTCTGAAAATATTTTTGGGTTTATGTTTGTTGATACCATAGCTCAGTTTTTGTTGTTTCTTGGCCTGTAGGTCGTGAGATCTAGGATACCACAGCAAACTAATGTGTTGTGTATGTGTGGTTTTTTTACCTTTTTTTGGTTTGTATTATATGAGGCAGACTCTCAATGTGGGGTTAAAGGTGTATGCCACCATGCCCAGATTCAGAGCCAATTATGTAATTGGTTGAGAAATGGAATGTTCCTATAAGATCACAAATGACTTAGGAAGGCCAACAGTGAAGTTCGCTGTTCTGTTCGCCCTTTACCACGTTTCATGTGAATTTGTCATTTTTTCAGGAAAAAAAATTGTCTCCGAAATCAAATGTTTTGAATAATTTTAAAGTTTTTGTTTTGAGAGACAGAGTTTACTCTATGTAACCCTGCTAACCCAGAACTCATTCTTGAACTTGCTAGCCTGGAACCCAGAGATTCCCCTGCCTCTGCCTCCACACATACATGGCCATGTCCTGCTATTTTTAAATTTACATAGAAGGAAAGTGGTTTTCTTTTTTTTTTCTTTTTTCTTCCCCCCCCCCCCCCAGGGCTGGGGACCGAACCCAGGACCTTGCGCTTCCTAGGTAAGCGCTCTACCACTGAGCCAAATCCCCAACCCCGGAAAGTGGTTTTTTTTTTTTTTTTTTTTTTTTTTTTTTTTTTTTCCCCTTTTTTTTTTTTTTTTTTTTTTTTTTTTGTAGGGCCTTTTCTTGTGTTTTTTTAATTTTTTTTTGTTTTTTTGTTTTTTTTTTTTTTCGGCACTTTATCATGCAAGTGGTCTGTGAAGCCACACAGTGTCCAGATACAAGGGTAAGTTTGTTGCTTTTGAAAAATTATTTTTCCCTATCTTCCTAGGAAACACTCTTATCAGCCAGTTAGAAATTTAGGGAATCGTTGAATTAAAGTTTGAATAATCTTACCAATGAAGTTTTCTATAACATATGTAAGAGAGACCATTATTACTCTCTTAAAGGTTGAGAAGGCTTTGATCACCTTTGCTAATTTAGTTAGCGCCTTGAGTTGTTCCAGTGATTCTCTTCATTGTAGACATTGAAGTGAAAGGCATTGCTACTGCTGTGACCCTGGAAATTAGTGAAAGGAACAACTTAGTCTAGGTAGCAGCAGTTGGTTTAACCCTCCTGTGGGTTTTCCTCACTGGAACATGGAGGGGGGAACACACTGAAAAGACAAGAGGAGAGAGCGAAAATGGAGGATGGGTCAGATTGACAGGTCAGTGACATCATTACTCAGAGATGCCTTTAGTCACTAAGTCTACCTTTGCAGACTGCTCACTTAGTAACTTCTAATCTGTTCTTCAAAGGTAAGAGTGGCTGCTTTACAGAATCTAGTGAAGATCATGTCCTTGTATTACCAGTACATGGAGACATACATGGGCCCTGCCCTCTTTGCAGTAAGTATTTTCTGTGATTAGAACTTGGAGTTAGTTGCTGGGATCATTATTTTTAATTGCTATTTTGTAATCCTGTGGGTTTTTAAAGACTTAATATTATGAAGTCAAGAAAATTACTTGAGGGGTTGGGGATTTAGCTCAGAGGTAGAGCGCTTGCCTAGGAAGCGCAAGGCCCTGGGTTCGGTCCCCAGCTCCGAAAAAAACAAAAAAAAAAAAAAAAAAAACCTCTGAAGTTAACAAACTTTTTTTTTTTTTTTTTTTTTTTTTTTTTTTTTTTTTTCCGGAGCTGGGGACCCGAACCCAGGGCCTTTGCGCTTTGCTAGGTTTTATTCTTTTGAGACATTGGTTCACACCATAGTTCCAGTTGGTCTGGAGCTCACTATGTACTCCAGAATGGCCTCAAACTCAGCAGTCGTTTTAGGGATGGGATGACAGGTGTGAGCCCCATCATGAACAGTAATGTAAGCTTATGTGCCAGGAAAATGTCTGATATCTTTGGGGTTATGTATATGTCTACCACCACCACCGCATACAGGGCCTCTGTAACCCTAGATGTCCCGGAACTCACTGTAGACCGGGCTAGCCTTGAACACGGAGATCTACCTGCTTCTGCCTCCTGAGTGCTGAGTAGTGCTAGGAATGATTTAGTTAGAGGTGTGCATTCAGCTCTTTTTGTTTTTTGTTTTGTTTTCCCTCCTTTTTTTTTTTCCGGAGCTGGGGACCAAACCCAAGGCCTTGCGCTTGCTAGGCAAGCACTCTACCACTGAGCTAAATCCCCAACCCCGCATTCAGCTCTTAAAAGGTATTTTAACTGATATTTTGCAAGTTTTTTTTTTTAAGTTTTTGTTTTTTGTATCCAACTACTTCACAAATGGCTTTATTTATTTTTTTTTTAGAATTATTTTATGTATGTAAGTACACTGTTGCTGTCTTCAGACACACCAGAAGAGGGCATTAGATCCCATTAGAAATGGTCGTGAGCCACCATGTGGTTGCTGGGAATTGAACTCAGGACCTCTGGAAGAGCAGTCAGTGCTCTTAACCGCTGAGCCATCTCTCCAGTCCCCACTAACTGTATTTTTTTCAATCTTGAATGTCTGGTCAAAAGGATGTCTAACTTGAGTTTGTACTTACTTGGTGTCTACGTGTCTTTTTCTCCTTTCAGATCACAATTGAAGCAATGAAAAGTGACATTGATGAGGTGGCTCTCCAAGGGATAGAGTTCTGGTCCAATGTCTGTGATGAGGAAATGGATTTGGCCATTGAGGCTTCAGAGGTGAGCCTGGGGTGGGCCTCTCTGAGAAGAGCTGCTGTTGTGTCTGGACTTTACACATTTACTTTGTGGGTATCACTCTTCCGGAGGGGTTCTGTTCTGACCGTCTGACATAGTGTTTTTTCTGTTAACCAGATGCCCTCAGTAATAAGACAGCACACGCTTTTGTCTGTTTCAGGTATTCATACTAATAGTTCCGCTGTGAACACAAGGGGGCAGCAGGTTGTCAGCATAGTGAAGTAGCAGCTGAAGGGGGGGGGGGACACCACGACGACGACGACTTGTTTTCCTGTTTGAAATCTCAGTACAGGAGCAAGATGTGTTATTGACAACTTACTAGCTCTGGAGAAGGAGTCAGATAGGGGGAAAGGCTATCTTAGAACCTTGAGCAGCCTCATCTTTGTGTAAGTTTTGAGCCAAAAGATATATCAGACTCGGGTGGTTTTAATATACATTTCCTGTGTGTTTGGAGACTACAGAACAACTTCAGGTGCTCCTCTCCACCTTGGATTATGTTGCTCTAGTTATCCTAGAACGCATGTATACCTCTGCCTGCCAGGTTTAAAGACATGCACCACAATTTCGGCAATACGCACTTTTCTTATGTGAGATCTGGAGAGGAAACTTGCCAAACATTTTACTAAACTGGGTTATCTTTCTAGCACTAGATGTCAAATTATTAATATCTTTTTTTAATGTATTCAGAGATGACCCTGAATTTCTGATTCTTTCTCGAATCTCCCAAGTGTGGATCCTCTCCCACTGATTCATGCAGTGTTGGATTAAACCACAGGCTTTGCATATGCAAGATAAGCACTGAAGCAGCTGAGCCTCATCCTCAATCCAGGAATGTAATACACATGGATATAATGCATATGTCTGCATGTAATATGCTATATAATATGCTATATAATAGTCACTGAAGTTAACGTATAGGCAGCAGCTCCAAAATAGCACAGTGAATATTACCATTACCTTACAGACCTGTTACAGTTCTCACTGTGGGGCTGTAGCATTCATAAGAGCTTATTTACTTTGTGTTTCTCCTTAGGCAGCAGAACAAGGACGGCCCCCGGAGCACACCAGCAAATTTTACGCCAAGGGAGCGCTGCAGTACCTGGTGCCCATCCTCACACAGACACTAACTAAACAGGTGAGCCTCTTGGCCGGTTGGTTCCCTGTGGAACAGCTTCCATGGAGGACATTGGCAGCCATCTGATGCTGTGGGTGACTCGAGTACCTGTGCTTGAGCCAATGAGTTGTGCCTCAGTATCTTAGACATTTTGGTTATGAACAAACCTCACACTGTTCTAATCTCCTGACTGCTGTGGCATTCATACTCATGGGACATGTGTTTTGTATAAGTTCCAATAAAGATAGATGGTGGGCAGTAGTACAGCTCAGTAGTAGGAAGCTTGCCTGGCATATACATGACCCTGTCACCCTCTGCCTGGAAGAAAAAGGGAATGAGTAGAATTGTTACACTACGTATAGGGCCCTTAAATGTCTGGTTTTGTATCTACGGTATTTTCATGAAGTCATTGGATTTATGTAGTTTTAAGAACTGATGAAGTTGGACACAAATCATTCACATTCAAATAAAGCACTCCTAACCCATGAGAAATACTGTTAGGGGTTGGGAATTGTAGCTCAGTGATAGAGTCCTTGCCCATCATGTATGAAGTCCTAGTTAAAATGCGGTGTGTGGTGTGTGTCTGTGATCCCAACACTCAGTCAGGAACTGGAGGTAGGAGGATTAGAAATTCAGATTTACTTGGCTACCTAGTGAGATCGTCTGTCAAAAGAGCCCCTGACCCTAATCCAAAGTCTTTAATGTTAGTTATTATTTATTACAACGGCTAAGTGTGGCTCAGGGGTTAAGAGTGAGTGCTGGTCTTGGCAAAGACCCATTTTCCTTCCAAGTAGGTCCACCTGCCAGCTCCAGGAAGACCTGTGCTTCTGGCCTGCCTCCACGGGCACATACCTGCACTGTATGTATCCACACTCATTTAACACATTCGCTCATATCTATAAACTAGAGTACGGTGTTATTTTGGTCTGTTTTTTAAGACAGAATTTCTCTGAGTAGCCTTTATTTTCCTGGAACTCGTTCTGAAGACCAGATTGGCCTTGAATCACATCTCTCTACCTCCCGAGTTCTGGGATTAATGGCACGTACCACCACTGCCTAAATTTTAAAGGTTCATTACAAAATCAAAATCAAAGCTGTCTTGAAGATCTAAGTGATGGGTACATACTACATTCTTAGGTTTTTGTTTTAAGTTTTTTTTTCAACGGTGTTTGCCTTTGGAGTTCTGACTATCCTGGAACTCCACTCTATAGACAAGGCTGGCCTGGCCTCTGCCTCCTGAGTGCTGGACTATAAGGCCAGCCAGAAGGTCTCATGTGAGCCCTGAATTTTACCTCTGCTCTCTTCACTTTATTCATCACACTGTTTCCTGGTACCATGTTTATGTACTATTACTAAGGATCTGGCGATGTCCTCAGGTAACACTGCTAGGACTCTTTTTTTTTTTTTTTTTTTTTTTTTTTTTAAATTAATTTTTATTTATATGAGTACACTGTAGCTATCTTCAGACACACCAGAAGAGGGCATCAGATCTCATTGCAGATGGCTGTGAGCCACCATGTGGTTGCTGGGAATTGAACTCTGGGAGAGCAGTCCTCTCAACCGCTGAGCCATTTCTCCAGCCCCAAAAATTTATTTATTGTATATATGAATACATTGTAGCTGTCATCAGACACTCCAGAAGAGGGCATCAGACCTTATTACAGATGGTTGTGAGCCACCATGTGGTTGCTGGGATTTGAACTCAGGACCTCTGGAAGAGCAGCCAGGGCTCTTAACCTCTGAGCCATCTCTCCAGCCCCTAGGACTCTTAACCTATAGAATTCTTTGGTGCAGGAATGTACATGTTTCTCTCTGCATATGATGTCTCCGAGTTCTTTTCTTTTTTTAAATGTCTGCGTGTATCTGCATGTGTTACTTCTTTATGTCTGTACACCATTTCTGTGCCTCTTAGTTTTGGAGTCCTGGAGAGGACATCGGATCTGGAGCTGGATGTTGAAGAGAAGCCAGTGCTCTTGACCCCTGTGCATCTCTCCAGCATCTGCAATTCTTACCTTTAATGTCTTTACTTTTGAATATATATTTTTTCCTTCTTGAACTAATTTTTTTCTTTCTGAGACAGGGTTGCATGTACCACAGGCTTATCTCAATCAAACTTGGCTATATACAGCAGGTTGACCTTGAACTTTTGATCCTTTTTCTACCAGTGCTGGGATTACAGGGGTGTTGTTAGGATTACAGGGGTGTTGTAACATGTCTGCTTTATGTATTATTGACAACCAGTCCTAGGGCTTTGCAAGAGCTCTACCAACAGAGCTGCATTCCCAACTCTGGTTGATTTGAGACAGGCTCTTTGTAGACCTGGTTAGTCTCGGGTCCTTAGTGTTCCTGTTACAGGTATGTTCCACCAGTATGGGCGTTCTTAGATGTAGCTGAAGTTTCCTAATTCTCATTGGACATGATAAATGAGTTGACTCTTCCATATGCTTCTTTGGGTGACATGGGTTATGTTGTGATGAATGTGAAAAAAAATTTAATTGGTGTTTCATATTTTTATTTTATTCCCTGAATAGCTAATGATATTTGGGAGTATATAGCAAGCCTTCTAAGTGAATTCATGCAAGGAAAGGTTACTTACTGTCACATTCTCTAACCAGGATGAAAACGATGACGACGATGACTGGAACCCTTGCAAAGCAGCTGGGGTGTGCCTCATGCTCCTGTCTACCTGCTGTGAAGATGACATTGTGCCACATGTCCTTCCCTTTATTAAAGAGCACATCAAGAACCCTGACTGGCGGTACCGGGATGCAGCAGTGATGGCTTTTGGCAGCATCTTGGAAGGACCAGAGCCTAACCAGCTTAAACCATTAGTCATACAGGTAAAGCTTGGACACTTTTAGAGTTGAAATGTAGTGTGTGTGTGTGTGTGTGTGTGTGTGTGTGTGTGTGTGTGTGTGTGTGTGTGTGTGCGTAAATGTAGTGTGTGTGTGCACGTTTGCACAACTGTAAATGTAGTGTGTGTGTGCACATTTGCACAACTGTAAATAATCCCTCACAAAGGTTAATTGAATGGTATGTTGCACAGACCTAAAACCACAGTCACACATTCTTGTGGAGATTAGCAGGTCAGTTGCTCAAGGCTGCCAGCCTTAGCTGGATAATAATGAGGCCGTCTTGTGCTATGAGATACATTCCCTGTCTCAGCATAGTTATTTGTCATTAAGGGTAAATAGATAACTTTCAAATTTAGACATGACTGAGAAACTTGAAAAAAACAAAGAAAAGTCTTAACCTAATAATACTCTTAACACTTCCTTTTTGTAAGTTTTGGACAACAGGATATGGAGTTCTTACTACAAAGATTGACCTGGTTTTTTGGGTTTTTTTGTTTTTTGTTTTTGTTCTTTTTGTTTGTTTGTTTGTTTGTTTTTCTTTTTTTGTTTTTTTTTTTTTTTTTTAGATCTTTTTTAAGTTTATTAACTTATATATATGAGTACACTGAAGCTATCTTCAGATACCCCAGAACAGGGCATCAGATCCCATTACTGATGGTTGTGAGCCACCATGTGTTTATTGGGAATTGAACTCAGGACCATCTGGAAGAGTAATGAGTGCTCTTAAATGCTGAGCCATCTCTCCAGTTCTCAGGTTTTTGTTTTTTAATGCTACATTGTAAACGTTTTCCTGTTGGTTTTGGAGTGCACAGTCTCAGCATATATCCCAGGGTAGTCTTGAATTGGTGGCTGCTGCCTTAGCCTGTGAGTGCTGCGGGTGTAGATATCAGCTACCATGTTCACTAGCACTGAACTCCAGGGCACAGAACACCTTCAGGCTTTACCCAGCCTTCCAAGCAATTAGAGAGAGAGAGAGAGAGAGAGAGAGTGAGAGTGTGTGTGTGTGTGTGTGTGTGTGTGTGTGTGTGTGTGTGTGTGGGTCGGGTCGGGTCTCATATGCCTTAAATTAGCTATGTGAGTGAAGGTGGCCTTGAGCTCCAGATTTTCCTGCCTCCCCTACCCAAGTGTTGGGTATATAGTCATTGCTATAATCTTTTTTATGGTATTATTCTAGTCTTTGAACAAAGTTGACATTATATAATAATATAGTCTTCATGTGGAAATATAAATGACAGAAGAGCTCTTTGTTTTTTCTTTCTTTTTTTTTTCCCGGAGCTGGGGACCGAACTCAGGGCCTTGCGCATGCTAGGCAAGCGCTCTACCACTGAGCTAAATCCCCAACCCCGACAGAAGAACTCTTAATAATTTAACTTTGTGCATAAAGAAATAAGTCTGTCAAGATAGAGGCGATGCCTCTGTGTTTACTTTTCTTGTTTTTACCTGAATAAAAATAGTTCCATATAGACTGCCTGAAGGTATTCACCAACAATCTTGATAATTGAGTCCTATATTGGCATTTGGTGATGGGAAAGAACATTTCACACACTTTTTTTTTTTTTAAAGATTTATTTATTATATATAAGTACACTGTAGCTGTCTTCAGATACACCAGAAAAGGGCATCGGACCTCATTATAGATGGTTATGAGCCACCATGTGGTTGCTGGGAATTGAACTCAGGACCTCTGGAAGAGTAGTCGGGTGCTCTTAACCACTGAGCCATCTCTTCAGCCCCTTTTTTGGTTCTTTTTTTTCGGAGCTGGGGACCGAACCCAGGGCCTTGCACTTCCTAGGCAAGCGCTCTACCACTGAGCTAAATCCCCAACCCCCATTTCACACATTTTGTTTACTGTTATTTTGTTTTAGAATATTTTACACGTATTTTTAAACCATCTCAGTCATATTCTGAGTTAAAATCCCATCGTTATATGGGGACAGTGGTTGTTAATATTTCACATGAGGTCTTTGTAGCCCAGGCTGGCACCACACTTTCTACATACCTTAATAGCCAAGGGTGGCTTCTCCTGCCTTCGTATCCCAGATGCGCCACAGTGCCCATGACCGTTTCTTCTGAATGATAGTCATTATGGATTTCCTTTTGTTTTGCTTCATTGTGCTTACAGGCTATGCCCACCCTGATAGAATTAATGAAAGACCCCAGTGTAGTTGTTCGAGATACAACAGCGTGGACTGTGGGCAGGATCTGTGAGCTGCTGCCTGAAGCTGCCATCAATGATGTCTACTTGGCACCCCTTTTACAGTGTCTGATTGAGGGTCTCAGTGCTGAACCCAGAGTGGCTTCAAATGTGTGCTGGGTAAGGATTTCCTTCCTGGTGAAGACAGAAGCTTGTCCTCAGCCATTAGATGTGGAAGAGAAAGGTTACCTATCTCATGGAAAGACTTGCTCTGAATTCTGTCTGTCTCCTAATGCCTTGAGTTTAGGGAGTGTCAACTTCAGAAGCCAGAGGGAGCTGTTGTCTTACTCTGATGGGTTCCCACAGCACTTAGAGCAGTCAGGCAGCATTTGACTGCCCTTGCTGGTCTCCTCGTTGCTTTTAGATGAAAAGCTTTGGTTAAATGGAGGTTGATGGTTTGTTTGTTTAATTATAACAAGTAAAACAGACAGGGAGGAAAGCCATAGGAGGTGGGTGGCCTCTGCTGAGTCTCTGTAGGTTCTGTAATTTACTGGGGATCTAGTGGGACAGGAGGAGTGGGGGCTAAGATCCTGTTTGTCTGAGGCGGTTTCTCTGTGTAGCCCTGACTGTCCTAGAACTCACTCTATGAAGTAAGCTCATCTTGAACTCACAGAGATCTGCCTGCCTCTGCCTCTGCCTCCACCACCCGGCTAAAATCCTTTTTTTAAGAGTGGAAAGAAAAGATATGTAAGGCTTTAGTGAAAGAATTCTGCCACTTAAGAGAGTTGGGCAGATTACTAGGTACCTACAACACAAACATTTAAGGTTTCATTTCAAAAATAATTTTTTAGATTATTTATCTTATTTATCTAAAAAAATGTACTTAGATTATCTGTTTGTGAGTTTTTTGTCTGTATGCATTTATATATACTTTGCATCCGGCTGGTGCCTGCAGTGCTCCCAACTCCCCCGAACTGGAGTTCTGTGTAGTTGTAACCCAACTGTGGGTGCTGGGGACTGAACCTGGATCCTCCCTGCAGGACAAGTGCTCTCCCATACTTTTCATCATCATCATCATAGATTCTGAAGCTATAGTTAGAACCAGTCATGAACCACCTAATGTGGGTACTGAGGAACTGACTTTCTCGATGGCCTTGATGGGGAGAAGTGGAGCTTTAATTAAATGGGGAAATGTCTTCTCTTTTCTTCATTAAAACAGAGCTAGCTAGCTCTGTAAACCAGGCTGGTCCCCCAATACTCAGAGATCCACCTGCCTCTGCCTCCCAAGTGCTGGGATTAAAGGCAAGAGCTACCACTGGCTGATCCTTCAACATATCTTAAAGGAGGTGGAGGGGATGAGAGAATCCTACAGTGGAGTTCTTTTAGGACTAATCTTTGGGGGTGTGGGGGGGTGAGAAAGAGTGAAGAGAAATAGAGAAAGAGAAGAGTAGAGGCCAGTCGTGAGCATGTGGAGGGAAGGGGAATCGGGAGACAAGGGACAAAGAGGGAAGAGGATAAGAGCAAGCGTTTTAGGACTAATCTTAATTCTGTGTATATTTCAGGCTTTTTCCAGTCTGGCTGAAGCTGCTTACGAAGCTGCAGACGTAGCTGATGATCAGGAAGAACCAGCTACCTATTGCTTGTCTTCTTCCTTTGAACTTATAGTTCAGAAGCTGCTGGAGACCACCGACAGGTAACCAATAATCCACCGAAGGAGTGATACACACCTCATTCCTGTTGTCTGGAGGATGAAGACAGTGGATCCAAAGAAGTGAAGCCTGTGTCCTCTTTAGAACTGATGAGAGTTTTGGTTATCAAGACAGAGAGACAGGAAGAGAGAGAATAGACATGTGTGTGTGGTACAGGCATGAAGGTGGGGGACAGTTTGTGGAGTTAGTTCTGTTTTGTCACCTTTAGGTCACCAAGCCTGCACTAAGTACTTCTAAAACTAGTTCTCATTATAAATATAGCCAAGTCTGGATACCATAAGCATAGTATTAACTCAATAGGCTTGACTTAGTTCCTCTGTGTAGACCAGGCTGGCTCCAAAGGGGTTGAAGGTGTGCGCCACCATACCCAACTACTAACCATTTTTGCATCCTCACAGTTGTTTGGGATATGCAGTGCCTCTCCCTCTGAACTACATATCCAGCTTCTGGTTTTGTTGTTGGGGAAATATCGCCTGCTTTACGAACTCCTCTATCCCTTCTCGGCTGGGGCCGTAAGATTTTTGCATTGTGTCCTTGCAGACCTGATGGACACCAGAACAACCTGAGAAGTTCTGCATATGAATCTCTAATGGAAATTGTAAAAAACAGTGCCAAGGATTGTTACCCTGCGGTGCAGAAGACCACCCTGGTCATTATGGAACGGTTGCAGCAGGTGCTTCAGATGGAGGTGAGGCTGCAGAGTGTTGTGTCCTGGGCAGGGTGGAGGTGCTTCTGACACAAAAAGTGTCGTGTCCTTGGACATGGCTGTAGGTTCAATCACCAGCACCCAAAACCAAAAAGCTCGCAGCTTGCTGCCTGTCGTGCTCACCTCTGCTTTCTGGCTGTACTGCTCACTGCAGAGGTTCGACTGCTGTTCTTAGGAGTGCAGCAGTGAAAGTGTGTCATTAGAGCACTGTTTCTTCTTTTCCTTCAGTCCCACATCCAGAGCACGTCGGACAGGATCCAATTCAATGACCTCCAGTCTCTACTCTGTGCAACTCTTCAGGTATGATGGCACCGTCTCTCTCCCTTTTTCTTTTTTATATGGGTGTTTTGCCTCCGTATATGTTTGTGCCCTAAGTACGTGAAGTGCACGGCCAGAAAAGGATACTGAGTCTCCGCACTGGAATTTCAAATGGTTGTAAGCCCCAGTGTGGTTGTTGAGAATTGAAGCCAGGTTCTCTTCATAGACCAGGCAGGGCTCTTAACCACTGAGCCATCTCTATAAATTCCTTAACCTCCTTACTACAATAAAGGAAGAGAATTGTTTTGTTAGCATTACAGGTTCATGGGCACCCAGGGCTCTGAAATAGTGAGATAATTCTGACTAAGGGTTGTGCTCTCTGTGACTACTTGTAGGTTGATGTCATTACGCAGGTGAAGGCAAGTACAGGATAGAACGAGACCTGTCATTGGATGAGAAGGAAGGATGGGTGGGGGAAAAGTTTTATAGAGGAGAGGAGACAGGAGTGAGGGGAGGGAGCAGCTAAGAGAACATGGAGGTGGATGTTAAGATTTCCCTCTGCACATTTACAGGTTGTTATGACTATTAAGGGATGGATGTGTATAGGATTTTGTGTGTCCAGATGAACAAATTATATCTTACCTAGATGGGCGGTTTATATCCTTATCAATTGGTTGTAAGTTAATTGTGTGTATGTATTGTACATTGAGTAATTAACATATAAATCTGGTTGTTGGGTTACAGTCTGTTGAGTCATGATCTCACTGGGTTGTTGGGAGTGTGAGCAGAGTCCATGACGGGAAGCCGTGCTAGGCTATAGAAGGCTTGGGGCTAGCGTGGTGTGAGTCCACGCCAGTGCAAGGCCTGCAGAACACGATGTGTGTGTCAGGCATGGTAACAGTCCGCCAAAGGGACAGTGTATGAAAGTGACTGACAGAAAAACAGCTAGAGTGCATGGATTCTCGGAGGGGGAACCTGCGGGATCCAGTTGTGCACTTTATTATACCGCTACAGTGGCTGAAGAGAAATTACTTTTTTGTCTGTCCTGAAAGATCTAATTTGTCATTTGTGCCAATGGAAATGCCCCAGAATATTCTCTTCTAGCTGTATACTTTTCATGTGTAGGCAGCTCTTACTCTTGGTCTTTGTCTGGTTGTAGCTGGGTCTCGTATAGCTTATTTACTTAAAGTATGGCCCTGACATGGGTCAGGAGGCATTTACTGTTCTCATATAGACAGAAAGGCTTAAACTTGGTCTTCTTTTAAGACATTACTTAATGTGGCATTTGTAGTGCTCTTTATTCAGAGCAGTCTTTTTCAACTAGTGACTGGGAAAACTGAAATAAAATGTCACTTCTGCTTATCCCTTTTCTATCAGCAAAAGGAGACCGAAGGGACTTCTCTGAGACATAAGTAGATCCTGGTTGATAGTATTCTGTAGGACTCAGCTGTCGACTGACCTGTGAACTCATAGAAAAGATCGGTACAATCAGTGTTGCGGTGCAGGTGGCTTGATGTGTAAAAGCCTTGAGGAAATGTTATTTGGCATTTGCAAAAAAAAAAATATATATATATAGGGACTTAAGTTTTTATTTTTTAGAGAAATGGGGTAGTGTTCTGACTTGGGGATTTTCAATTAACAGATTTTAATTTTTGTTCATTTCACAGAATGTTCTCCGGAAAGTGCAGCATCAAGATGCTTTGCAGATCTCTGATGTGGTCATGGCCTCCCTGTTAAGGATGTTCCAAAGCACAGCTGGGTCTGGCGGAGTGCAAGAAGACGCCCTGATGGCAGTCAGCACACTAGTGGAAGGTCGGTGAGCAGTGGGAAACGGGGCTGTATCTTCATAGTGCAGGGCAGATTGACACATGCACCATGTTATTGCCATCCCTGGCAGCCTCCCAGGGCAGTCAGTACCCATCAAGGGTTCTATCAGGTTTCCTTTCCGTTGAACAGTAACTTGCTTTTTTATTAAGGTTTTCTCTTTTTGAGGGCTGAGAAACAGAAGACAGATTCTGGTTTCTTTCCTTCCCGCCTTTGATACCTTTGGGTGTGGACTATAATGCTCTGGGTTTGGGCTAATAGATCGTGGGGCTTGGTGTGGTATAGATGAACCTGAATTTTAGGAATTAGTTGTCGTCGTCGTCGTCATTATTATTATTATTATTATTATTATTATTATTATTATTATCCTTGTCTGACCATATAGAACTGTGTTGACAAACTGTCTTTAGGGCATTGTGTTGACAAACTGTTTCTTAAGGGCATTTGAAACATTGAGAGAACACATTCTAACTCAGTAATGCTTCATCAGGGGTGACTAGTACTAAGACCATTATTTAAGGACCACTCTTTATTTCTGGAATAAAGAGCTGTGTCTACCACTAGGAGTAACTGCATGCCTGTAGTGTTATATCGTAGAGGCGGTCAGTAGAATCCGAGCTTGGTGCAAGCATATGACACACAGTGAGTCCCTTCAGAGGAAAGTTAAAAAGAGAACAAGGAGATGCTGAGGTTGTAGTTCAGTTTACAGAGTGTTTGCTTAATGAGCAGGAAGCTCTGGGGTTGGTATACACCTGTTTTCCCAGCCTCAGGTAGTGGTAATAGGAGATCAAGGCCAGCCTGGAATACGTGAACATGAATCTTGAGTTCTGGTGACACCTCAGCTTTGGGATGAGGCCTCAAAATAACAAAAATGGGAGCTAGAGACATGTCTAATGGTTAAAAGTGCTTGCTGCTCTTGCACAGAACCAGAGTTTGAGTCCCAGCACCCATGTGCGGTGGCTTGTGCAACTGCCTATAACTTCCTCTTCTGGCCTCTATTGGTCCCTGCACACAAACACAAAACACTAGAGTGGTGGTGGGTTGAGTGAGGCCCATTCCTGCTGCTTTTGTCCATTCTCTGCTGTGAATTGAACCTAGGGCCTTGCTATCTTAGGCAAGTACTATACCATGGAGTTACATACACCCCTGCCTTTGCGGCTGTGTTCCTTGGTGTGGCTTGTTCAGTCCTTGCTACAATTAAGTAGAAGACCTTCCAGTGGAGGGGGGACATGAAATAGTGTCTCTGGCTCTGTCAGAGACCCTTTCCTTGATAGCAGTGCTACTTCGGTCTTAACTATAGTAAAATCTCATTTTGAGAAGCATTGGCATTTTTTCTAAGGGATATGAATTTGGCCCTTCCAGCAGTTGCGAAACTTAGCTAATATGATATCACTTGAATGCTTTCGCTATGGAAATACTAATCAACACATACTCTACAGACTGAGCAGTGGCTCTGTTTGGGTTCTTATACTCATGTTCTGTGTTACTATGATTACCTAATAGTTTGTTCCATTGACAGTGTTGGGTGGTGAATTCCTCAAGTACATGGAGGCCTTTAAACCATTCCTGGGCATTGGATTGAAAAATTATGCTGAATACCAGGTAGTATATTGCTCCTTAAAGTCCTATCTATGGGTTTTGTTTGTTAAACACTGAGTTATATCCCACACCCCAAAATCATGTATTCTCATTAATACAGAGTAGAGTAGTACAGAAAAAGTCAGGTTTCCGAAGCCAAGTGGTTTCTCCTTTTGCATTATTTGTAGCGTTACTGTCTGCACTGGAGGTAGTCTGTGAAAAGCAGGATACTGGATCTGCCAGATAGAGATTACAAGGTGACTGCCTGAATGGTCCTAATTAAAGGGCAGCTGCCAAGTTATGTGATCACTGCCCTAAAGAAAGAGCAGCACTGTTTCCATGTCCTACCACCACCATCCTTTCCTGTGGTACTCACAGTGCTACTTGTCTTGCTGAGTCCGGTTAAAGCTACATAATCTCCACAAGGGAAGGATGTTTTCTTCTTTGATTCTGGATCATGTAATTGTGAGAGACGTTGACTAAATAAAAATCATGCTGTCTGTCTGACAGCCTCTTCTTTTTGGATGATCGCTTCGTTGGTTCTTTTGCAGGTATGTTTGGCAGCTGTTGGCTTAGTTGGAGACTTGTGCCGAGCCCTGCAGTCTAACATCTTACCTTTCTGTGATGAGGTGATGCAGCTGCTCCTAGAGAACTTGGGGGTAAGCATTTTGCAGCCTTAATTAGCCATTCTTTGAAGGAATTATTAGTTGGGAGAAATTTAAGGTCCATAGCAAGGAGCTGTAGGTTCCTAGAACACTCACTCTCTGCTAGCTTGTGAAGAATAGAATTATTTATTTTCATAGACAGATCCAAAGTTAATTAAAAGGATGTGTTCTACTTGGAGGAAATGGTAAATACATAATTTCTCTATCCAGTATTTTTTTTTTTTTCTCTTAAGTTTCTTGCATCTTCAGACCAGACAAGATTTGGTGTTTCTAAGTTTCCTTTTTCTATTTTCCTTGTTAGAATGAGAATGTCCACAGGTCTGTGAAACCACAGATTCTGTCTGTGTTTGGTGACATTGCTCTTGCCATTGGTGGAGAATTTAAGAAATACTTGGAGGTTGTACTGAATACACTGCAGCAGGCCTCCCAAGCCCAAGTGGACAAGGTAAGCTTGGAGCTGTCCCGGTCATCTCTCAGGACTAGTTCGGAGAGGATAAGACTATAGGCACACTTCTTCTAAAGATGAATCTGACGGAGGTTTTGTTCTTTTCTCTTCCAGTCAGACTTTGACATGGTGGATTATCTGAATGAGCTAAGAGAAAGCTGCTTGGAAGCTTATACAGGAATCGTCCAGGGATTGAAGGGAGACCAGGAAAACGTACACCGTTGAGTATATAGCCTAGCTCCCAAAATCCACTGACCAGGGTGCACAGGGCCAAATGAACTGCATCTTACCTTTGTAGCTCAGTGCTGCATATGGGGAGAGAAAAGGGATGTCCTAAGGAAGAGAGTGGTTTGGGGGAGGTGACATAGACATTGGTATTTCTGCACCTTTCTACTTTTCTGTACTTTTTTCTTGCAGGGGAGCAAACCCAGGGCCACTTGGTGTGGTAGCAAACCCCTGCATGAACCACACTTGTAGCTTTCCTTTTTTGTGAATCTAATGAGGCCGCTAGGGAAAGGGTAGAAGTGCCGGCACCCTGTGCTGATTGGGGGCCACAGGTGCTGAGTAGCCAAAGCCCCAGGTGGAGCTTCTGTGCGTTCTGTGTTCCACTCCTGGGATGCAGCTTAGTGGAGTGGGAATACTTCCCCACTGTGCATAGACCTGTGTCTATTCCACTCTTCAGTACCACAAGGAGTGTGTTCTGTGTGATTACAGAAGGGCTGTTTCTCTCCTCTGCATTTGATGGATATCTTTCTAACCTGAAGAATAACTTTGGTTATCACCATGTTTTATCTGGTTGTCCAGCTGGAACCTTGCATTTGGGGTAGAATGGCAGGGCTGAATTGAAAAGAGGCAGAGTCCTGTCTGACATGGGACAGTTTAATCAGACCTCCTCTTTCCTTTATAGCTGATGTAATGCTGGTGCAACCCAGAGTAGAATTTATTTTGTCTTTTATTGATCACATTGCTGGAGATGAGGATCATACGGATGGAGTGGTAGCTTGTGCTGCTGGACTGATAGGGTAAGTTACTCCTTCTTCCACAGAGCATATGTGTGTGTGGGAAAATTTTAGGAGTGCAAACGACAACATCCCACTTTCTTGAGGTTTTGTTTTGCAACGTTGGTGATGAAACTCAGGGCCTCACACTATGGCCCTCCATCAGGAAGCTGTACCAGGGCCCTCAGAGTCCTCCACAGTCTGTTGATTTCTCACATAGGATCTGTTCCAGACTGAAGGACTTTTTGTTGGAGCATCTCCTAGGGCTTTTTATAACAACTCCTTAAAATTATTATTTATCTCATGTGCATATGTGTGTGGTGATCAGAGGACAGCTTGAGGGATTCACGTCTTTCCTATACCATGTGGGTGCTGGGGATTTGACAGCAGACAGCTTTACCCACTAAGCCTGAGCCACCACATAGCTCTTCTGAGAACCTGAGGCAATATTGGGACATAGCTTGACAGCTCAAAGGCCTGGTGCTATTTCCTTTTCTTTAGATCTATTCATTTATTATGTATACACCATTCTGCCTGCATGAGTGTCTGAAGGTACCAGATCTCATTATGTACAGATGGTTGTGAGCCACCATGTGATTGCTGGGAATTGAACTCAGGACCTCTGTAAGAGCAGCCAGTGCTCTTAACCTCTAAGCCATCTCTCTAATCCCTTCCCTTTCCCCCCCTCACCCCCCCCTGGAGCTGGGGACCGAACCCAGGGCCTTGTGGTTGCTAGGCAAGCGCTCTACCGATGAGCTAAATCCCCAACCCCACCCCTTCCCTTTTTAATTAATTAATTTATCTCTCTTTTTTGAGAAGGTCTTGCAGTGTGTCCCATGTTGACATTGAACTCTTGCTTCTTGTCAGTTTCTTCCTTGGTTACTGACGTTACAGGGTTGGGCCATCTTTTTTCTTTTTTTCGGAGCTGGGGACCGAACCCAGGGCCTTGTGCTTGCTAGGCAAGTGCTCTACCACTGAGCTAAATCCCCAACCCAATCTCTTAAAGTTTTAAGTGAATGAATGCTAAGAAATACATTGTTGCCTCAGCCTGGTGTGGCCAGGAAGTCATTCTTGGGCATTTGTTTTACACAGGGACTTGTGTACAGCATTTGGAAAGGATGTACTGAAATTAGTAGAAGCTAGGCCAATGATCCATGAACTATTAACTGAAGGGCGGAGATCGAAGACTAACAAAGCAAAGACCCTTGCTACGTGGGCAACAAAGGAACTGAGGAAACTGAAGAACCAAGCTTGGTAAGCTCTTGTCTTCACTCTCGGGTCTCGTGAGGGTTCCTGTTCTGTAGGATTTCTGGTAGTAGCTGCCTACTGGTATTTTGGCTGTACGATTTCCTGTGCCTGAGCAGGCAACCTTAGTTTTTTCTAAGCCAAATATTGAGTCCTTGTGTTTAAGGACAGTAGAGCTCCCTGACCAAAATACTGAAAATACTTTGGAGCCTAATAAAATGTTGCCTTATTTTCCCTTTTCTACTCACTTCTCCATGCCTTTTTTGTGCTGGGAATCAAACCTATGGCAGATGTGGAGGTTCTCTGTGTAGTCCGTTGGCCTACATACTGCCTTTTAGACCAGCCTGACCTTGAACTCAAGAGATCCACCTCCCTTCTGAGTGCTGGGTTTAAAGGCTTGTACCTCCATGTATGTATGGCCTTGAGTGACCATTTATTTGCTTGGTTTGCTGGGAATTGAACTCAGGCCACACAAATTCAAGTAAGCACTTTTACCACTGAGCTACAGTATATGATATGCTTATGTATGGCAGCAGGTATACTGAGCAAAGGAAGATAAGAAAAATTACCAATCTTTAAGAGTTGATAGATCCCATTCTAACTTTGGGCCACTTGATTGTAGGAGTTGGGGATATATATGACCTCAGAATTGACCTCTTCATCTGTTTGTTTTTAGATCTGGTACCATTGGGATGATGACCTGAGACCCCCACTGGAAATCTCCAATCTTTTGAAAAAACCCGGAAGTGAGGAGTGTGCACGGATGCTGAATGTTTGGGAATGAGAGGATGAGTGAGTGAGGCTTGAAAACACCACACTGAAAATCCTGCCACAGCCAACAGCAGCAGCGCTGTTAGTGAGCTAAGTAAGCACTGACTTTGTAGAAAACATAACATCAGCCATCTTGGAACAGAGAAACAATGGATTTACTTACTTATTAAAAACAAAAAAAGCTGTCTCTTCCCAGGGGAAGGCTAGAACTAGCTTTCCTATCTTGGCCGGTGCCGAATGGGATGACTGATTTGGGAGAGGAGGACCTGGGTTCACCTGTGGGGCTGTGTTGTGAAAGGCAACCCTGGCCCCTGCTACTGAGGAGAAAGATGGAGCCCGGGTCTTGAGCCCACCTTCACTGTACCGTTGCACTTGGTACTGTATATGTGCCCTTGAGAAGGCGCGTGGGGGATTTCACAGTCTGAGAATGAGTGTGTGTGAGTGAGGCGGTACCCACATTCTCAACTTCAAGTCATTGCAGTTTCTTTTTCCCAGAAGACAAAGGGGTTTGATGTTGCATTTCATAAACTAACTGAAGTTCTGGCTACTGATGCAGCACAAGAGGCTGTCTCACAAAACGAGGAAAGACGCTGTTTATGTTTGGTTTGGTTTCATTTTAATTATTCTAGGGAAAACACTGACGAATGGTCAGAGTTCCTGTCCTGATCTTTTCATCAAGGCGCCTTTCCTGATAATATGGTTCAGCTGTGAATGTAGCTATGGGGGGAGGGGGGAAAAAAAGAAAACTCTGGAGTTAGAGGATATAGAAAATTAAAAGTACAGTTGTTACAAATAAAACGCAGACTTCAAAGACAGAAAAAGCCACAACCCAAACCAAATTTAAATACTTGAAATTGGCATCACAAACAAGCTCTCTCCTGACTTGTATTGTGGCAGTCAGAATGCCCCCAGAAAACTGTGCCAAAGAGTTTAGAAAACAGATGTACAATAAAAGTAAATACACACTCAAAACGCAAACTTCAGGTAACTATTTTGAATTGCAAATGACGAAAATTTAATGTTGAACGATCTGATAAAATAACCATTTGGAAACTGCTTGGCCTTCTGTTCTTTTCTTTGATTGACTGCAATGCGATATTGGTCTTTTGCTGCACTTCAAAACCAACTAACCAGTAAGACAATGTGTGTGTGTATATACATATACACACACACTAAATACAACTGTTGTGATGAATATGGCACCAGGAAAAAGGTCTATTTTTCCACTGAAGTTGAAGATTAATAAAATGGTGTCAAACATTCCCCTGCTCGCACGCTTTAGTATTTTTTTAAAGTGTGGTGTGCTGTGATTACAATAAATCAGGAACAAGGCACCCTGAATTTTAGAGTCTTTCAGCAATAAGAAAGCGTTTCAGTAAACTGGCCCTCTTGGCTTTTGCAGACATTAGGAGATTTGCTGGCGTTTTGAATATGCTGCTTTAAAAAAAAAATAGACACCAAGGAAGTTTTTCTTGCTTCCTGGTAGTGTGGAAGAAACACACGACCCTCATTCCCACTTACATTTTCATTGTAGTAAAAGGTATTGGCTTAGGTTTTCTCCCATACTCCTTTCATCTCCCCTCCCTGTCTGAGCCTGTTCCTAGGTGGGACTGGCTCCGTATGCCTGTCCATACGCAGCATCTGTAGTAGCTCTTTACAGGGTATCAGATATTGTGCCTTTTGGTGCCAGGTTCAGAGTCAAAGTGCCGATCTGATCTGTGAACCAGTGTAAAAAAAAAAAAGTATTTGAAGGAGAAATGCTCCACCATGAGCAGAGCAGTCACTAGGAGTCCAAGCCCTAGTGAGGAGAGAGGCCCAGGCCTCTGAATGCCTGGCTTCCATCTTAGCTGTTTTTTCAGATTTACTAACCATTCCTGATACTAAATAGGTTTGGAGCAGGGATTAGGGAAGGGGGCAGAAATATTGGGGGAAAGGAAAAAACAATCTGATCATTCCTCAGTGCTACCCGTTTCTGTCCTGTGTGGGCTGCTTAGCGAGACAGCAGGGGAATAAAGTACACCGAGAACCATGATGAAAACAAGACCTTGCGTGTGTTTTGTCGTGTTTTGTTCCAGGGAAGCAGTTGACAAATGCTGTTACTAATGCTTTCTCCCAGATGCATTCAGTGCGGGAAAGGAGAAAATGTGCAGATTGGATTGTGGTCTTGGTGCCTTGCTGTTCTATTCTGCACTGGTTATGCATTTTAATCCTCCTTTAGTTACCTTCAGCTACTGTTTCCTATGGTTTGGGTGTCTGTCCTTAATCAGTTGGTACCATTTAAGGCAACTGAATGCGAAGTGCATTCTGTCCACTCACTGTCTGGGCCTTCCCCACCCTGAGTCTTGGCACATTCCTTCAAGAATGTAGTTACCGTCTGCTTGGAAGATGTCAGTGCAAATGTGAAGAAAATGGGCATCAGATAGACTTGGGTTTGCCACAAGTGGCAGCTGCCTGCACCAATTACATTGGTTAATTTTGCTTTTCATTTTTTCTCAGTTACCCCAGTCCTCCCTCTCTGTTGATATGTTGAAGATGTAGCTGTCAGAAGCAACTGTACTCCTGCCTTAGGGTCTGGAGAAGTGGAGGGACTTGCTCAGTATGGTGTTCTAATGTTCAGAACCAAGCAGTCTCCTTACTCATATTTTAAGATGTGTGTAGTCTGACTTTAGAAGAAGTCCAAATTCCATCAGCTTTGATAGCATCGATCTGTAATTGGCATTCAGAATGCCGTTGGCATGCCAGTCTGTGAAGGCATTAAAGACCTGTTAAAACACTTGAGCCCAACTTTATTAACCAAAACTGATACCACCACCTTTATCTTCTGAATAAAGTCCGCTTTATTTTTATTTTCAACATTTCGCTGCTTCGTTCTTTGTTTCAGATGCCACTGCTGTGTCAGTGAAGTGAGTGAGTGGTTTGGAAGAAGCTAGAGAGTGTATGCGTGTGCCTGTGTGTATTTGTGTGTGTGTAGACATAAGTATATAAAAGGACTAAATGGCATTAATGATATAGATGAACTGTCCTCAGTGAGGCAAAGACAAGCTGGCTCCCAACTGAGGATGTGAGGTTGTCCTGTCTCCTGCAGACTTCCCAGAATCTAAGACCTCAGTGTTAGTAGCCCACCCAAACTTCCTGTTTACTTGGCCTGCAGCAGTGACCAGTTTCTGTTTCCCTTTCTTACCTGAATCTTGAGTTTAGGTGATCTTTTCCTCCCTCCTTCGCACAGTGACACCTGCTGACTTAACTGTCCTCTTTTAAAGTAACTTGTATGTGGCCCTCTATACCATACACTCCATAAGGAAGCTCTGACACCTAGCCTACACGTGTACTTACAAGTTATATACTACTGTCTCCGTATGTCATAATCAAAAGTAGAAACTGGAATGAATGAATGTGTGTAGGGGGACCAGTTCTGTCTTTTGATTGTGAAGGTTATTGTGTGAGAGCAACTTGTCACAAGCCATAGCCATTGGCCAAAAACCAGGTATGTGTCCAGTTCAGACTGCTGTCCAGGAAGTTCTTGACTACAATGTGACAGCCACTTGAATGGTCCTCACTCAGTTTAATCAACCTGAAGTAAAGAAACAGCATCATAGCGCTTGTGCAAGGCCCTGGGTTTGGTCCCCAGCTGGGGATGGGGGGCAGCATCATAACTGGCACAGCAACCTTCCTGTTTCCACTCTCAGTGTAAGGAGCAGACTTAGGGGCACAGGGACCCGGACTGTGGGACTACCCTAAAGACTGCGCCTGCGTTGCAGCTGTTTTGTGGTAGCCTCTTCTTTCCAAGCATCATCCAAATGCATCTTTTTTTTTTTTTAAAGATTAATTAATTTATTGTATATAAGTACACTGTAGCTGTCTTCAGACACACCAGAAGAGGGCATCAGATCTCATTACAGATGGTTGCGAGCCACCATGTGGTTGCTGGGATTTGAACTCAGGACCTTAGGAAGAGCAGTCAGTGCTCTTAACCACTGAGCCATCTCTCCGGCCCCCATCCAAATGCATCTTAAATGTGTTTGCTCATTCTATCTTGTAGGCTTGCTAATGCACTTTTTTGTTTTATCTTTTTTTTTTTTTTTTTTTCTGATCTATAGACTGTTACTCACTTTGTAGACCAGGCTGACCTTGAACTCAGATTCACCTGCCTCTATCAAGGGCTGGGATCAAAGGTGTGCCCCTCTGACTAGCCTCTTAACCTTGAGTAAAATGATACAATGACAGGATTGGTCAGTGACTAGGCATTATCAGTATGGCTAATTTTTGTACTCACTTGTATTTTATGTACCCCTACATCAATCAAAAGACTCAACTGTTCCACATAGAATCATTGCAATTTCCAGCTGTTGATTACACATGTCCTATGATGTCAGGCCTGAAACAGGCACCTCACAGACACTATGTCAGCTGAGAACACAGGAGCTAAGAACCTTGTCAGCTTCCCAGTTGGCCTGCAGAATCTGTGTACGAATATGGGTATTTTTTGAAATCCAATCCCAAGGCCATTTAGTTTTAATTCCACAGTAAGAATTATTTTACACCTCTGACGACTCCTTGTGTTGGGGCAACAAGATGTCTCAGTGGAGTAAAAGCACTTGCTACATTAAACCTGAGTTCAGCTAGGTGCCATGGCGGAAGGAGAGAATCCATCCCTCTGACCTGCACACATACTCTGGCATGAGTATGCCACAGTAACATCATACAATAGCAATGTTGTTTCTGTGTTAGTGGTGTGACACAGGACCGTCCTACTACATTGCTGGGTTGATCTCAAACTTGAGATTTTGGCATCTGGAGTACTATGGTGGTTACAGATGTGTGCTACTAACAGCATGAGCTAAAAACTGCAAATGTGGGGTTTTTTATTATTAAGACTGGGGGCTGGAGAGATGGCTGTTTTTTCCAGAGGACCTGGGTTGAATCCCCAGCACCCGAATGGTGGCTCATAATCATCTGTAACTCAATTCACAGAGTCATGGATGCCCTCTGGCACCAGGTGCACATGGAGTGAGTGCACAGATGTACTTGCAGGCAAAATACTCTTATCCATATACAAATTTTAAATACTCTTGCTGCATATGCTAAGTGTATACCTTTAATCCCTGAACTCAGGAGGCAGAGAGACAAATCTGAGTTTACTCCAGCCTGATCCACACCCTTCTAAGCCAACCAGGGTGACATAGTGAGATGCTATTTCCTAGAAGCAAAAAGTGTGTGTGTGTGTGTGTGTGTGTGTGTTTATGTGTACCACAAGCATGCAGATATGCATTCAGATACCTGTAGGAAGCTAGAGAACATCAGATCCCCTGTAAGTGCAGTTTGAGAGGACTGCGGATGGCCAATATGGCCTTGGGAATTGCTACGGTTATCCTGCACCAACCCAAGTGTTGGGGTCATGGCAATGAGCTATATACACAGTATAACTAGCAAACCCAATTCACTAGGGCTGCGGAGAGGGGCATTGGTTGCCTCTCTGTGTGTCTGTCTCTCTCACCTAAGGTCAACTTTCTTCCTATTTGAAGTCTGAATTAAACCATCTCTACTTCTGCTCCAGTTCCCCTCTGAGCCAGAAGCTTCTTGAAATGGTCTTTGGTGCCTGGTAGGCAGAAAGGCCAGAGGGCTGCTGAGTAAGCAACACTTCTTAACTACCCCGGCCCTACCTGCTGATTCTGCACAGTGCAGCCCAGATGGAAAACCTGTGAGGCCTGGGCTACCTTTTATTCAAGTGCTCCTTGGCCACATGTACCACAAAAGTGAGCTGTCTTCATGCATTTCAGCTTTCCCTGCAGGCCTGAGATCTGGATGCCTGTCACAATACTGAGGGTGAGAGACTCAAAGACTCTCCGGGTAACTTCTCCATAGCAGTGGCAGTCTAGTGAGACAGTTAGCCCTTTAAAAGAAAAGATTCATTCATTTTATGTATATGAGTACAGACACACCAGAAGAGGGCATCAGTTCCCATTGCAGATGGTTGTGAGCCACCATGTGGTTGCTGGGATTTGAACTCAGGACCTCTGGAAGAGCAATCAGTGCTCTTAACCACTGAGCCATTTCTCCAGCTCCCCAGTTAGCTCTTTTTAATCTTCAGTTTCTTTGTAAAACATTTCATTGAAAAAGGCATAGGAATTTCACAAGACTCTGAACATAAATTAGATAACCAATCAATTGAATGATGACGATCAGACCCTACAGGCAATAAAGATATACAGTAAACCCCCAAATCCACTTCCTGTTGGGTCATATTAATGGGTAATAAATACAAGGTGTTCAATAGCTTAATAAAATTTTCTTTTTTCCAGACAGTTTCTCTGTGTAGCCCTGACTGTCCTGAAGATCACTCTGTAGACCAGGCTGGTTGAGTTTACAGAGATCCACCTGCCTCTGTGTCCTGAGCACTAGGATAGGATTAAAGACGTGCGCCGCCACTACCCAGCTAATAAAACTTCCTTTTTTTAAAAAACTGAAGTATTTTTAACCTAAGTGTGTTCGTGTTTTGCCTGTGTGTGTGTCTGTGCACTAAATGCTTGTCTGATGCCCAAGGAGGCCAGAAGAGAGCATTGACTTCCTTGGAACTGGAGTTACAGATGGTTGTGAACCACTGGGTGGGTCCAGGGAATGAAATAGCTCTTAATGGAAGAGCAACAAGTGTTCCTAATCACTGAATCATCTCTCTAACCCTGCCTTGTGTTTTTAAAGATTTTTTAATTTTATGTGTGTGTGCCATGATTATGTGTACCATGTACATGGTTGGTGCTGGAAAAAGCATAAGAGAGTGTTGGATTCCCTGGAACTGGAGTTAGAGGCAGGTGTGAACCACTGTGTGAGTGCTGGAAACTGTCCAGGTCCTTTTCAAGAGCAGCCAGTGCTCTTAACGGATAAGCTATCTCTTTGCCCTATTTTCACTGAATTCAACAAGCCCAGTCTCATTTGGAACATTGCTATGTAATCCAGGCATGTTTTTTTCTTTATGATTATTTATTTATTTTACATATTTGGATGTTTTGCCTGCATGTACATCTGCACACCAGGCGAGAGCATTGGATCCCATGGGACTACAGTTCCAGATGGTTGTGAGCCATTGTGTGGGTGCTAGGAATTGGACACAGACCTCTAGAAGGGCAAAGGTGGAGCCGTCTCTGCAAGTCCTGCCAGGCAGGTTTTAAACTCTTCTTGCCTTAGCCTCCTGAGTGTTAGATTACAAACTACTATGCCCAGATTTAATTTTTTGTCATTTCAGAGATAACAAGGTCACGCAGGCTGGGCTTGAATTCATAATCCTCCATCCCAGCCTCCCATGTGGTTGGGATTATCAGCACATACCACTGAGGAGCTGGCGATGTGCTCGCCGGTCAAGCAGTTCCTAGCATGCACAAACGCCCAGGTTTGCCCCCGCACCACGGACATGATAAAAATAAATATCGTTTTTTGAGAAAATGAGGCGGCTGTGAAACAGCTCTACAACATACCAGGTCTCCCTCCAAAACCCGGTCCCAGAGGCCATGGCCGCTCTGAAGTGCTACAAAATCTCAGAAAGAATGGGAAGTTAGGGCAAGAATTGCTTTCCCCCACTGACTTCACCTCTGTCCACAGGGGGCCAGCAGCTACCCATGGTGGCCCATGACAATTCCACGGGGTCCCTAACTTCCTGAGGCCTGAAGTGAGGCATCAAAGGTGGTACTGTTACCTACATCTAATCAATTTTGCCCGCCAGCTATTTGAGACATCTGGTTTTGATTCAGCCTAATGCTGCTTCCTTCTCCTTTTTGGGCAAGAATGGGACAGAAAGACAAGAGTCTTTCTCCAGAGCAAGAGTCACGGGAGAAGAGACAGGCTCTCTCTGATGGTTTCCAGGGGGGTTGCTTGCCAGGGCTGTGCTTCAGCACTGTCTCCTCTCTTGCCACACCCAAGAAGGCCAGTCAGGAAGGTCTCACAGACTGACTAGTGCCCAGTATAGCTCCCTCTTCTATCTCAACTCCGTCTCCCTGCCCTGTCCATTCCTTTGGTGTTTCCCTTCTGTTGCCTGCATAAGATGAGCCCAGATGGTTTCAGGGTTCTTAGAAGGACTTTGAGCAAACCCAGCTTTCTCAGAGAAGTGAAATACCTACTTTGAAGTCTTACAGTTTCATTCCTCTATTCACTCAATAATTCAGAACATGTCTTCTAATCCTCCAGGATTTACCTCAAAGGCCATGTCATCTGCAGCTCTTCCTAGACAACCCTGAAGCCACTCCTTCCTTACTACTCTTCTGTTGCTGCTTCTACTGCTTCCCCTGCCTCAGCACCTTACAGTCACACTCAGAAAGAGTCCTATCACTGACTACCCTCCCAGCACTTGCGTTTTGAGACTTTACCACATAGCCCACTGACTCCCAAGTATTGGATTTACAAATGGAGGCCACCATGCCCAACTTTCTTTAATCTGATTGCTTCTGCTACCCAAGTGCTGGGGACCAAAAGCAAGCACTACCATACCCAGTCTCCCGCGTTCTTATTTTTCAAAACGATTTCTCTGTGTAGCCTAGGTCATCCTGGAACTCACTCTGTAGACCAGGCTGGCCTTGCCTGCTTCTGTCTCCCAAATGCTGGTATTAAAGGCTTGTACCTGCCAGTTTGTTTTAATTACCAATTCCTTTTTTTTTCTAATTGTTCTAATCAGATTTTAAGTTCCATGAAAACAACAACAACAACAAAAACAAACAAACAAACAAAAAGGCACACTTCTTACTGTATCTTCAGTATCCAGTATGTCATGGATGTTTGAGGAGTTTTTGTTAAAAGTCAATCCTCTCCCTGAAAAAGTAAGCCAAAACAAGAAGATTGCTTTGCATTTGATGCCACAGAGTGAAACTGTCTCAAAACACGCCCCAAACTAATTTTATAATATTTTTATTGAATGATGTACTGACCGTGGGCTGGGATGTGCTCTTGTCCTCAGAATTGTCTAACATGAACAAGAACTAGAAATAGAATATGCTGAAATCATGGCCAGACTTGGGGGCAGGTTTTCAGTCTTCTAATCCTTTTGGGCTTTTGCCACCAGCCACATAGAACCCAGGATAGAACCACCTGGCTCTAGGGCACCAGGTGACTCACTTAGGCCGGCACTGTGAGAAGCCAGCAGCTGCAGGCAGGGGCTGACTCATCCTGGAGAGTGTACTCAGAGGGTACCTCGACCCACTGTCCTTTCCAGCAAGGGAGGACTTGCGACGGCCAAGTCTATGCTCACAGGAATTGTGGAGACAACTCCACACCTGGCCTGGCCTCCAGTCTTGCATGGCTCCTACTTCACAAGAGACATTCTAGGGCCTGAAGGAAAAGGACGCCTACCTTGCCCTTGGGTCTACTGAGTGGGATGACCTATGTTCCAATCAGCTTGTCTTCTATCTACAGGATAGATGGGTCATCCAATATGGTCTAAGAAAATTGGTGCTTGCTCGATGAGCAAAGAGCTGACCTGCCTTTGTGTTCTGGACTATAAAAGGGAGCAGGACAGCAGGAGGCCAAGCCAGTGAGAATCCCCTCCTTTGAAGAGTGTCCAAGACTGGGGCTGGTCGTTCTGGGAGGAACAGTTTACCCGAGCCTAACATGTTTCTCTACAGTGGGGAAGATGACAACTGCCCTTGTTTCTCAAAAGCTCACACGGAACAAGAGACCTTTTCTTTCATCCTTCCCTTTTCAGAAGCATTCTGCTAGAAGCCAAGAAAGGTGGACGCGGGTTCCAGGGAGTCTTTCGAGCTAAATACTGACGCCACCACAGCCCCTTCCCTAGCCTATGCCGGGCCTACGGAGTTAGGATTTGCATCTACCTCTCTGACAAAGCAAAGGGCCCTCAGCTTCCTTTCCTCTGGCGCTCTCCCAGCAGCAGTCAGGCTGGCTTTGCCTCTGTCCACGGTTCTTAATCCACCGGGGAACGAAAATGACTCATTAACATCTCCCAGGCACTCTCAGGGCACCTTGGCGTCTGATCCCTATTCTTTCCCCATTGGGGTGGCCTGTCGGGAATGATCTCCTGTCTAAGTCAGAGGTGAAGTAACTTGCCCAAGGTCACGCAGTGGGAATGTGGCAAAAAAGACTTATCTTCCGCCTGGCAGTTTGGCAGGTGCTCAAATCTTTGTGTAAAGGGCGAGGTATGATGTTTCTTCATCTTTCTGGCCTCTGGGAGCGTCTATAAAGGGCTTGGGAGGGCTGTCCGTCTTCCCAAACGAACATTTTATCTCCTTAGTTCACTCTCACTTTCAAAGTTAGATTTAACTCTAATGTCTCTGTGTTCAAATGGATAGATCAGATCGATGCCCCTTCCTCCGAGAGCCAAGAGTAGATAGTCTGGTGATGTTTCTTCTTCGAAGACCAATAAAAAATAAAAATATTTTCCCCCAAATAAACAGCTTCACTTCTTCCCAAAATGTGCAACCCCAACTCCTGCCCCGAGGCGCCCCAGCACACAGTCCGCAGACACTGCACCGGTCGGCGGGGAGGGGAGGCCGCGCGGCGGGGAGCTGGTGGGCGCCAGGCGCGCTGCCAGCCTCAGCCCGGCCGCACCGCGGGGGCCGCCGCCCCTCGCCACGTGGTGGTGGCAACCGCGGGGTCCCGGGCGCCGGCCCAGCTGGAGAGACCCGGAGCAGCCAGGGAGGAGGAGGCGGAGGAGACGGCGGCGGCGGAGGAGGAGCAGGGCGGGCGAGCGGGAGGGAGGAGGGCCGGGAGGGGAGGGAGGGGGTGGGGAGAGACCCGGCGGCGGCGGCAGGGGCGCGGGCAGCGCGCGTGCCAGGGGTGGGGCGCCAGGGCCGGTCAGGGGAGGGAGCCGGCGGAGGGGTGCGCTGCGACTGCGAGCAGGAGCCCGCGGCAGCCGTGAGTGCAGGCCGGGGCCGGGGGGGGGGAGGGGCGCGGCGGGCCAGGGCGGCTTGGGGCGCTGGAGGCCAGGGCCAGGGGCGCAGGTGGGCGGCGCTTCGCCCGGGAGCAGAGTGGGGAAGGGTCCTGCGCCGCTGCCCGCAGCCTACGGCCGGTCGGGCCGCCGCCGCTCAGTAGCCCGCCCGGGGCCCGGCCGCGGTGGGGGAGGGGGCTACGCGGTCTCTGCCCCACGGAGGGGAGGGGCGACAATTTCTGTCCTCCGAGCCCGAGGGGTTTAAAGAGCCACTCTTAAAGGGACCGCTGGAGGGGCCTGGCCCGTACGGGCGCCCCCTCCCCAGTAGCCTGCGCGGGCGCTCCGCGCGCGGCCCCAGGATGCGGAGGAAGGCAGCTTGGGTCGCACGGCAGGGGTGTGTGGGGACACGGAGTCCTCAGTGGGGTGGCCCGAGGTCGTGGGCAGGGGTGGGGGTGGGGTGTGTAGTGAGCGCTGGCCGGCGGAGTAGGGGAGGGGGTGGCGTGGGCAAGAGAGGGTTAAAGGTGGGGCCAGCCCGACAAACACGCGCACACGCTCCTTACTCAGACCTGTCACACGCGTCTCTCCCGCACTTAGCCGAGGCTGGGGGAGGGGGCCGAGGCCTGCACTGTCGGAACTCGCGCCTTCGGACCGAGCCCCCTCGCCGAAGCGCACACACGCTCCAGCGCGCGCACACACCTCGGACATTCCCATAGTGCCTCACGTGACACTCGGCCCGAACGTGCCCACCCTACCCACACGCTCACGCACGCGTGCTCACACGCGCACACACACAACCTCTGGTCGCTTCTGAACTCCGCGCTGACACGGGTCCTCCGCCCCGCAAAAGCGCTCATTGACGGCGGCACACCTACACTCATTCACAGACACACACTCCCCCCCACATGCCAGCCACAGCCACACATTCATAAACAGGGCCGGGAGAAGTACACACGCACCCCCTCGCTGCCTACTCGTTTTGGGAGCCCTGAGTCATTCCTGCCCCCCTCCCAGGACTCCCATTTCCCTGAGTGCAGGCACAATAGGACAAGCTGGAGTCTCCCTTAATATTAAGGTCTTGGTTCCCCTAGGCCCCCTTGCCCAGTTTGCTGCCTCTGACACTCAGCCAAGGACTTCCTGTAGGTCTGCTGCGCCTGGACGGTTGCCACAGCCCCGGTGCACTTGGGGAGGCACTTCCTTTTCCTGAACTCTGGGATCCTGCGGGAGGAAGTTGGGCGGGGGCCGCAGAGGCCAGGCTGACTGGCGGGACTGGCCGTCCAGAAGCGCTGGCCTTCCTTAGATACAGGCGACAGAGGCCTGGGATGGGAATCTTGGCGGCTGTCGAGGTACTTGGGAAAAGGGGAGGTCTGGGGAGGAGACCAAGCCGAGTAGTCCAGGCAGGTTCTGGGCTGTGCCAATGCTGGGACAGCAGCCCTCCCATCCACAGGTCTCTTTGGGGTCTAGAAAGAGCCCTTTCCTGCTGCTGATTCTTGGCCCTGTTTATCAGTTGTCCCCTGACTCCACTCATGAGGTCTGTTTGGTTCCATCTCCTTCCTCTATAAGCAGTCACAGTAGAGGACAGGGCAGAAACTTGAGAGAGAGAGAGAGAGAGAGAGAGAGAGAGAGAGAGAGAGAGAGAGAGAGAGAGAGTGTGTGTGTGTGTTGTTGTGAGATCTGTCTCCCAGCTGAAGCTTTACAGCTACCACAGGTTCCTTAGACCAGCCTGGAAGAGTTGGGGACAAACACCAGGCGATCCTCTTTACTCTGTCCTGCTCTCTCAGGAGGCCCAGTGTGGGCTGAAGCCCTTACCATGGAGTCCATGTTTGAAGATGACATCAGCATCCTGACCCAAGAGGCCTTGGGGCCCAGTGAGGTGTGGCTGGATGGTCCTGGAGACCCGTCACTGGGAGGGGATATGTGTTCTGCCTCCCATTTTGCTCTTATCACAGCCTACGGAGATATCAAGGAGCGGCTAGGAGGCCTGGAGAGAGAGAATGCCACCCTCCGCCGTCGCCTCAAAGTCTATGAGATCAAGGTCAGAACTCAGATGGGATGGAGAGTTGAATAATTGTGCTGCAAGGGTGGGAGGGTGCTGGAAGAGATCCCAAGGGTCCAAGGAGGTGGCCAGAACTGGAGGCTGGCTGGTCCCTAAAGAAGTGGCTGCTTTGGGTATGAGGAACTCTGCTCCTGCAGCCAATCTCAGGGGTGGAGGAGGAGCTCAGCTTTGGAGTGGTGGGTCCTGTTGGAGAGGGAAGGGAGAGGAGTCTCTGAAGTATGTTATGGGGTTCAGGCACAGAGTGGTCATGGGATGGGAAGCCAGGCTTCTCTGAGGACTAACCTCCCACAGTATCCGCTGATCACCGATTTTGGAGAAGAGCATGGCTTCCCTCTGTATGAAATCAAGGATGGCTCCCTGCTGGAGGTGGAGAAGGTCAGTCTGCAGCAACGGCTCAACCAGTTCCAACACGAGGTGAGGCCTTGCTATCTTCGAAGTCAACCCAGCTCCCTTAGGTTCCTGCTTCCATCACCTTGCCCCCAACCCCATCGTGGCCTCTGCCCTCCCTCAATCAGCTTCAGCCCTTCCTATTTCTATTAGGAATGGGGTTAGGGAGTTTGGGGAGCCCCTCCACTCCCGGTCAAGGATGGCCCTGACCCCAGCACACCTCTCTGAATCTACCCAGTTGCAGAAGAATAAGGAGCAGGAAGAACAGCTCGGGGAGATGATCCAGGCTTACGAGAAACTGTGTGTGGAGAAAAGCGACCTGGAGACAGAGCTGGGGGAGATGGTGAGACCCAGAGAGTGGGGGCGAGGTACCCGACGTGGTGTGATTCTATATGAGCCTTCCTGCCCTGTGAGTGTGTGTTGCCCGTGTGTCACACACACCCTGCTTGTGTACACACTCCCTGTATCCATTCATCCCTATCTGTGAATGCCTGCCTCCCGTGTGAAGAAGACAGTATCACCTGGGTCATGGGTGACTCTGTCCTCTGGGCTACGCAGTGCTAGGATGCTGTGTATGCATTTGGCTCTCACAATGCGTTAACCATATCTATGGTACAGAGTCTGGGAGCCCAGAGCACTAGATAGTTCCCAGAACAAGTGAGAGTCGCCATGTGGCCATTTGTGTGTGGGCAAGTGGCAGCGTCAAGAGACAAGGTCTCTGTCAACTCCTCGCTGTGACCTTGGTCAAATTATTTAGCTTTCATCCCCTCATCTGAAAAGCAGGGTAAATGGCAAACCATCTCATTAAGCCGCTGTGAGGGTAATGGGACATTTGTGTAAGACGATTTTCCTTTTATAGCCAGGAACGTTAGCGAGGCACTTGCCGAATGCCAGGCAGTGTTCCTATCCCTCTACGCACGCACACTTACTCATTTTAGCTCTCACAACAATCAAAGAGGTGGGCGTGGTACTGCTATCCCCATTTTATACAGGAGGTAGACAAAGCCTAGAAGTATTTAAGTCTTGTATGCAAATGCAAGCTACATTCCTGAGGAAGTGAGGTGGCTGGACCTGGAGCCCAGTGTTTGCGTGAATGTCCCTGTGTGATAAGAGAGGAGGTTTAGTTCTGACCTTGGCAGCAACAGTAGCTAGAAACATCTGCATTGCAGGTACTGGGACAGGAGGCCTCGCCCCTGTGGCCACTTGGAGTGTGAGTGTGGGACACTCCAGCTGTCTGTGCTCCAGTCTGGAGAGTGATGATTACCCAGCCTGGGGGACTTTTGGGTTTGGGAACCCATAGGGTTCCCTGACCCTGTATGGACGCTTGGCCCTCCTCTGTCTTTCCCTGCAGCGAGCTCTGGTAGAGACACACCTACGGCAGATCTGTGGTTTGGAGAAACAGCTGCAGCAACAGCAAGGCCTCCGGGATGCAGCTTTCTCCAGCCTGAGCCCCCCAGCGGTCCCGGCCACAGCCTGTCCTGACCTGGACCTGCACTATCTGGCTCTGAGAGGGGGACCTGCCTTGAGTCATGGTGAGATTTCAACGACCCCTACCTTCCTGCTCGCTGTGTCTGCAACTGTGACTCCCATTTCAGTGTGACTGGACATCTCTGGCTTGCCTAAAGCCTCAATCCAATATGTTGCTTTTGTTTTTTTGTTTCTTTTCTTTGTGTTTCTTTTCTTTTTGTTTCTTTTCCTTTTTTTTTTTTTTCCAATTTGTTTGTTTGTTTAAGATAAGGTCTCACTACACAGCCCCAGTTAGTCTGGTATTCACTGTGTACGCTAGGCTGTCCTTGAACTTGGAATAATAGTCCTTATTCTGTCTCCTCAGTTCTGGGGTTAAAATCATGTAGCGCCACACCTGACTCATATCTTCAGTATCTTAAATTTATTCATAATTATTCCTTTCTCCTCTCCAACTGTTCCTCCACCCCAGCTACACTTTTCACAAGTTCTCCCACTGACATCCCTTGGCCATCTAGATCGTGCAATTCTCGGGTGTGCCAGCAGAGGGCGTCCCCACTCAGTCCCCCTAGGCTGTGTGGTTAGTAGAGGTCCCTGAGGATGCTTCTGATTGCTGGTTCTAATCTGAGACGCCTTCCAGAGCCCATCCTTACTTCCCTTGTAATAGTATCTGGTCCTTGGGTGTTTGTCTCTCTGACTCCTCTCAGTACCTTGGACTGAGTCCCTGTCCTCCAGTTTCTCTTTGTGTGGATCTGGGCGTCAGAGGGGGCAGCTAAAGCCTGCCTGACATCACCTTGTCTCCTGACAGCAGGCTGGCCTGGCCCTACCAGTGTAAGTGTGAGTGAGTTGGAGCGGAGACGCCTGGAAGAGGCCCTGGAGGCTGCGCAGGGGGAGGCTCGGGGAGCTCAGCTCCGGGAGGAGCAACTCCAGGCAGAATGTGAGCGGCTACAGGGAGAGCTGAAGCAGCTGCAGGAGACCCGGGCCCAGGTAAAGGGGACTTTGGAGCTGCACAGAATAGCCGAGAAAGGGTCTGGACAGAGGTGAGGCTGGCTCTGACCTCTTACTTTTCTCCTCAGGATCTGGCCTCCAACCAGTCGGAATGTGACATGGCTTGGGTAAAGAGAGTTGGGGATGATCAGTAAGTCCTATCTAGCCCTTGCCCTCTCAACCCCACACGCTAGGGGTCTCTCAGGTCTCCCTCGTTTGCTCTCCGTCTGTCCACATGATTTCAGTGACCTGTCTTTCTAGGTCTTGGGGTGTGGTGCCTGGGTTGCTTACCACCCTGCCCCTGTTACAGGAAACGGGGAGGGGCTCTGAAGTATTCTGGGTCTGGACCAGGCCCATCTCTTCTCACCATGTGGGGTGGGAGATGTGTTCAGTGGCATTGCCGCTCTGTTCTGTGTTCTCTATACCAAGTTTTCTACTCGAGAAACAAAACTCAGCCGGTCAGGTTACCCACTCTGACTGGAGAGGAGGGAGGTGGTCTCCCTCATTTGGGATTTGACCTGCCTTGTCTGTTTATTAGAAGGGAGGGATTGGGTAGAAAATATCTTTATCTGTGGGGAACATGACAGTGGGGCCTTGGATGTGCGGAGCACCAAGGGAGCCTGGTGACTTTCACAGCTTATCCTCTGAGAAACTGCTTAAACTTCCCTGTGCTTAGTTCCCCTCCGACAGATGAGGTGAGGGGTACAGGTTCCTTACCAGAGACCACTGAGGCCCAGAGAGGGAGGAGCTAGCCTTCCCTCACACAGCATAACTAGTTCCCAGGGTCTCAAGGACCCTCCCTCCCAACAGGTTTCCTCGGCATCTTTCAGCTTCTAGCCAGCCAGGGGTACCCCTTGCTTCCTCTCCCCAGCAGGGTGAGCGCCTGGGTGGATGAAGGACAGCCAAGAGGGTGAGAACCCAGTTTGTGAGACTTCTGTGGGGCTGGGAGGGAGCTTGGTAGGAAGGGTCCACCCTAGCTTGTGGTTGGGGCTCTGGGATCACTGAACCCCATTTGTTCAAACCTGGAACACACACACACTGACATTGTGTGGATCTTTGCTCAACCCAGAGGTTATGCCAAAGGCACCATGAGGGGTCAGTGATTCCAAGCCCTTCTCATAGTGAAAGTTACACACACACACACACACACACACACACACACACACACGGCTGACATATAATCACGTAGGCTATGAGCCCAGGAACTCTGGGCTGGGGAAAGGCTTTGCCTTCTTGACTTAGCCTTTGTCTCTCTGGACCCTGGGATCCCCTCCAGGGCTCAGAAGTCAGTCATTGCTGTCAGATGTGAGAGAGAGTGGAGTAAAACTTGGGAAGAGGCAAAAAGGGAAGGATCCTCAGGGGCCAGGGATATGTGTGTGTGAGGGATAAGGGACAGATAACACTATCCCCAAAGGTGTTTCCGAAGCTCTGTCAAACATTGCTTGTTCTAGACAAGGCAGTCCCTTCCCTTCCAACCTAAGGGAGCGGCTAAGGCAATTCTCCCGTGGTGTGGTGGGCTCCTCTTAGACTTGTGTGTGGCTTCCTTTACCACAGGCCCCCTGGATCTCCGTCAGCCTAGCAGGCCCTGCCTGCTCATTTCTTCCCTTTAGCCTGTATGCTTTTAGACAGCCCCAGCGTGGGAGAATCAATTCTCGGAAGAAGTCCTTACTCTCCTGGTAGCTTTATTTTCTTATAAACTCAGCCTTTTTAGTAACAGGCAATTCACTGGGGCTCCTCCCGTCCTCCTACCTAAAGATGGCTCAGTCGCCTCTCTCTGGCTCCCAGGATCAGCAGTCCTCCTCTTCTATTTACTTCTGACTCCACAGCAAGTGAGATCTCATTGATGGGCTTTCCTGGGAATGAAATGCTAGCATCAAGTTACCTGGAGGGGGGCAGCTCCTGAGTCCAGCCTGCCTCTAGGTATAACTCTTCCTATCTTGAAGGTGCCTTCAGACTCAGCTTGTTCTCTGGGGCAGCCAACGTGAACACAGTGATCCTCCATTAAAACAGCTCCTTTCACGGTTGCCCGTATGAACCCCATCCCAGTGCTGTCTGTGTTTAAGAGCAGCCTTGGAGGTGGCAATGTTCTCAGCCCCCTGCCCACAAACTCTAACCTCCAGTGACTCCCAGCAAGCAGGACTGACGCCAGGCCAGACACACTAGGCTGGCGCCTTCCAGGTCTGACCTGTGGGTAAGATTCTAATGCATAGCTTGCTTCCTGCTGGTCACAGCCCCGGGAGCCAAATGGTCACAGAGGAAGGCAAGGAGGGGGGGGGGATGGCGTTCACAGAACTTGTAAGGATGTTCAGGGAGGAAAGGACCCAGGAAGGTCCCAGTCAAGATGGCATCTGGAGGATGCCCCTGGTCCCCTCCCCTCTGGGGCTGTGGATTCCTGGGTGTGGCTGTTGAAAGTATGGCAAATGCTGGGGAACAGAGGCATTTTAGAGAGGGCTCTAAGTAGACAGTGTCTCTGGAAGGCAGATGGGGTCTTTTGTTGGTGAGGGGCCCAGTGAAAAGGTGAGGTTCACTATAGATAACCAGGGGAAAATCGTGAATTACAGCCCTTTCTTCCTTCCTAATGTGGGGGGCTCAGGTTGCAACCTGGGAGCTTTTCCGCCCACTCCTCCCACCCCCCTCTCTCCACCCACAAGCCTCTGCGTGGGCTGTGGTTAGTGGTGGGGAAGTGTGAACTCAGAAGAGAGAGGATGGAAACTCTGCACAGAGGTCAAGGGCAGTGTGGGGTGGGTCAGGGCGGAAGTCGGAGACCCCCGTGTACCCTGGGCTTAGCCTCCTGCCCCCAGAAGCAGTAAGCCCAGGGCCGCCTCCCTCAGGCTTCTCACCCTCTCTACTTCCTTTCTTTTAAGTCTCCTCAGGCCTGATACCCAGAGCACAAAGAACTTAGCACTGGAAGCCGCAGGGCACCCGAGGGTGGGCAGGGGTTCTGCTGGTCTGATGGACTGTGGGTTCGGAAGGCATTTCCACCCTGTGCAGAGCTGAGCCCGAAGCTGAGAGCGGCTCTTGGCGTCCTCTCCCTGTAGAGACATTGCACACCTTATCAGTTATCACTGCGTGGTTTTTGTTGTTCCTCGGCTGAGTTTTGGTTTGGTTTTTGTTTTTTAAGACAGAGGTTCCTGTAGTTTTGAACTTGCTACATAACTGGGGATGCCTTTACATCCTTGTTCCCCTAGCTCTACCTTCCAAGTTCAACTGGGTTTTTATTTATTTATTTATTTAGAGACGGGGTCGTACTGCGTTTCTCTGGCAGTACTGGAACTCACTACGTAGATCAGACTGGCCTGGAACTCACAGATACGCGGCTGCCTCTGCTGAGATTAAAGGCCTGGGCCACTGTACCAGGCACTTTTGTCTTTTTTGAGACAGTCTGTCACTATGTAGCCTTGCCCGGCCTTTAACCTATGATGGTCCTCCTGCCTCTTCTCCCCATGTGCTTGGATTATAGACATGAGCATCCAGCATACTAAATCTTAATCCTGCACCTTAAAGGCCGAGGCCCTAGTGTGCGCTTTCTCGTCCACACTGGTCTGTCTAGACTGGACCCCAGGTGAGGTGCCGCCCCTACAGAGCTTCGTCTTACTCTCGTAAACATGAGGCACTAAGAAGTTGGGGAACCAGGGACCGGCAGTCCAGGCAGGTCCCAGGGTGGAGTGACCAGGTTCACTGTTGGTCGGGCCCAGGTGGCTCTGCAGGTAGGAGGGCTTTTATAAGACGGTGACCATGTGATTTGTTGACCAGATTGCATCACTTTTGAAAGTGAAAGGGGACATTGTTAATTATGCGACTAGTGTGAGCAGGGACAGGCCTGGGCAAACAGGGACCCTGGTTCCTGCCACACCGTGAGCTGCTCAGCCCCGCTGTATCTAGGGAAGCTTCTGGACACACAGCCATCTGGCTCTGCCTGGTAGAGGGTGCCATGAAGAGCTGGGGTCTGGGGACCACAAGTCATAGCTGGTCGAGGAGCAGAGGAGCATGAAGGGCTCAAGGCTCTGGAAAGGAAGTGGTGGAGCACTGGCTTGTTGCAAAGCGACTTCCTCCTCCGCCAGCCCGCAACCTCAAGTCCGCTCCACGGCCTGGTGCCTGTGGTCCCCTCCCTGAGGGTCTGGCAGGCGGGAAGACTGATGCTGGGTGTGCCTGTGGGTGGGTGGAAAGTTTGGCCCCTAAATTCCCCTGCTGGGTGGGGTGGCTGGGGCAGCGAGGGGCAGCCATGGGTAAGGATGGAAGGTCCGGAGGGCTGGGAATGCCGGTTCTGCCTTCCTCCCAGGTCCGCATCCAGTGATGGCTCTGCCACAGAGCAGCCCTTTCCTCACACACCCAGCTCCATCCCAAGCCTTATTCTGAGCGGTGCCTGACTTCACCCCACCTCTCATTCTGACCCTCAACTGTGTCCACAGTCACAGAACCACAGAATCCAGCTGCAGCCTCACCCGGCCTTCACCCAGCCTTTAAGCTGATCTCATGACTTGGCTGAGTTCTGGCCCCACTGAATCCTCCCTACACTGACACAGGGAGCCTGTGTGGCTCAGAAGCGGCTCTTAGGCAGAGAAGTTTGGGAGAAGGTGCTCAGGTCTTGGGCCTTCCGGTTTGTAGGTGCTTTACTAGTGCTGGTGAAGGTAAATGCCTCCAGGAGGGGTTTGAGATCCCTGGAATACTGGAGAGAAGGATGAATGAAAGGTTAAGTCAAAAAGGAGAGGGAGCCCCTTTCCTGCCAGCTCTGCGACTTGTACTCCAGCTTCTCTAAAGATGCCAACCCAGAGGGCTGAGGTGCCGACAGCAAGTGTTCGAGTCGCTGCTCTGCGACCACCAGACCTTCCCTTCCCCTGTATGCCTGTCAGCCTTCCTCACTCTTCCCAGGGCACACGGACTTCTCTGAACACCTGGGCCTCTCCCTCCTCCTTTCCTTCTGCCTTCTCACTTGATTTCCCCCACGTCCCTGAGGCTTGGGAGCCGTAAGAGCAATGTTGATAGCCTGAACTTTGGAATTTGGGGAGGCCGGTGATCCTCTCGGAGCTTTAAGGACATGGCCAAGTGACTACCTCTGTACTGGCTTTCTTACCTGTGAGGTGCACTGGCTTAGAGTAGACAAACAAAGGTCCCAGCACCAAGCCTGGCCCATGATCAGCGTTCATCACCCAGGGCCATGTGCTGCTGCTCACATGACCTGTCCTCCCTAAGTCATGACGGTGAAAAGGCTCTCAGGTGTGGCCAGGAAGTCAGGAAGCAGGGTGTGTATTTAGACGCACGTGTGAGGCTCTGGGTTGTGTTGTCAAGTTGAGATTTTTTTCCACTGAATTGGCAGTGTTTGTGGTGAGTCATTCTGGTACGTAGCCTATTCAACTACTGGTGTGTGAGGAGAGAGCTGCCAGAGAACGGGCACGTCCCTAAGGACTGCGGGTGTCAGGAGGGGGTCAGAGCGCCTCCGTCTGTCCGGGGTCTCAGTCTTTGTGAGGGTGACCTGCGGCTCTAAGAGGATTGTATCAGCTTGCTCGGGGCCCCGGTGTCATCTTGGAGAGGGTCTGAGCACTCTGAGCGAGGGGCTTCTTCAGTTTCTTGTAGCTCCATTTTCCCCCCACTCCAAGGAGAGTGTCAGGCACTGGGCTGTGGAAACTAGGGTGGCTCCTGACAAGGGAGCCAGCAGGGAGCAAGGGGCCTGGAGAACTGAATGTGGCAGGTGAGATCTCCCAGGCAGGGTGTGAAGGAGACGACCTGTATCTGTCACCTGGGATGCAGCAGGGAAGGTGGATGAGGATAGCAACTGTGCTTTGTGGGCAGACATGACATTCCACAGCTGCACTGTCCCCAGCTCCCCTGGCTCCCACTGCTGTGTGCACAGCAGGACCCTGTCCTCCAGAAGCCCCTAGTCTGACTGAGCAGACAGCTCCTGCCCTCGGATTGCTTTCAGTCGAAAAACCGAGACTTCCTGGAGCAGTCCCCAGTTTGGTATGGGACACACCTGGACTTCCCACTCTGATAGGAAGGCATCGCTTCTTCCCAGACTTGTGAAGTGAAGGTGGGGGAGCAGACGATGCATCTCACAAACATGGGGCCTGAGATGCGGTGGGGTGGTGGCCACGGAGCCTGAGACTGGGTTCCCTAGACAACCAACCGGTAGGCCTTGTTTTCCCTGAGCACTGGGCTTAGCTCCCAGAGTCCTTACTGTGATTGGATTAAAAGCAGGTTTACACCGTGGTGTCCCCAGATTACTGAGAGCACAGCCACAGCACGGTCCCAGCAGCCTAACCCTGAACCGCATCTGTACCCAGGCTCTCATCCTCCCACTCCTGCGTCCCCCTCCTGAGTGGCAGGGGCTGTGACCAGGGGCCTGTGCTAGTGTGTGCGCTGTGTAAACTCAGTGTGACTTTCTTAGGAATCTCAATTTCTGCCCAAATCCGAAAAACATTCACACATGAGGTATGGTCAGTCCCCAAATGAGATTCAGTCCAGGGACATCTTGGAATCTCTCTATTCCACACCCTGGCCTTAGGCAGGGGACCTCTGCTCCAGTGTGGGATCCCTGCAGAGGGAGGCTCCCTGGAAGAGGCAGCTGTTAAGGTAGATCTAAAGGCACAGAGGATCCCCGTAGCTGGGTAGGTGTGAACTGTGCTTGGCAGAGCAGTTCTTTTCTAGAGCCAGGGCAGAACCACATCCCGTTTCTTCCTCACCCCTTGCCCTCTGACCTCAGGGTGAACTTGGCACTGGCCTATACAGAACTGACCGAGGAGCTGGGTCGCCTTCGGGAGTTGAGTTCCCTGCAGGGGAGGATCTTGAGGACTTTGCTACAGGAACAGGCCCGCAATGCAGGTGAGACTGCCTGAGCCCTGCAGGTCCCTGGTGTGGGAACAGGGGTGCTGGGCCCAGGAGTCATCTTCCACTCCCTGGATGGGCATTGCCCTCATAAGCCCCTGGCTTGCCTCTCCATCCAGTCTGTCCTGCGTTGTCTTTCCCAGGCCAAAGGCACTCACCGCTGTCACAACGTCACTCCCCGGCCCCCGCGTGCCCCTCACCCTCCCCACCTGCCCGACCGCCGCCCTGTGCCCCATGCCAGTCCCCCGCTGCACAGCGCCGTTCGCCCGTGCCCCCGTGCCCTTCGCCCCAGCAGCGCCGCTCGCCCGCCTCGCCGTCCTGCCCGTCGCCGGTCCCACAGCGCCGCTCGCCGGTGCCGCCGTCGTGCCAGTCGCCCAGTCCGCAGCGCCGCTCGCCCGTGCCACCCAGCTGCCCGGCCCCGCAGCCCCGGCCACCGCCACCACCGGGGGAGAGGACGCTGGCCGAGCGTGCCTATGCTAAGCCGCCCAGCCACCACGCCAAGGCCGGCTTCCAGGGCCGCCGCAGCTACTCGGAGCTAGCAGAGGGGGCGGCCTACGCTGCTGCCTCCCCCGCCTGGCTGCAGGCCGAGGCTGCCACGCTCCCTAAGCCCCGCGCCTATGGTGGAGAGCTCTACGGCCCGGGCAGGCCGCTCAGCCCGCGCCGAGCCTTCGAGGGCATCCGCTTGCGCTTTGAGAAACAGCCATCGGAGGAAGAGGAGTGGGCCATGCCCGCCAGCCCGCCCAGTCCCGAGGCGAGCACCATCCGCTGCGCCTCATTCTGTGCGGGTTTCCCCATCCCAGAGTCACCTGCGGCCACCGCCTATGCCCACGCTGAGCACGCACAGTCCTGGCCATCCATCAATGTGAGTAGTGTCCTGCTTCCCTCGGCCTGGGTAACTTAAGACGCAGAGCAGAGAGCTTGCCCTCCCCTCTCTCTGCGGTCGCACCTTACTGCTCATCTTCACACATGGTAGGCAGGGACGACCCTGCAAACACATCCTAGCTTAGTATTCCCCTCCCTCCTTTTCTGGTTGGTAGTAATAAGCCCCCACCCCCACCTGCACTATTAAAAGTATGGTCCTCAAAGTGACAATCCCGGCTTTGATTCCGACTCCATTGCACAGTGTCTGAAGAAGCCCCTTCAAGTTCTCTCCATTGTCTTGTCCGAGAAAGGAGGACAATGATGCTATTGCCTTAGGAGGGTTTTAGGAAGAGGCAGCAACCCTAAAGTAATCTTGGGATGGGTGGCTCAAGCACACTATTGTTGGCAAGCAGAGGATGGGACACTTAGGGACAGGCCTACCTATTCAGTTCCCTCCCCCAGGCCTCAGAGCCTGGGCTCTTTCCTGTCTGCTCAGAAGACTAGCCCATTTCTGTCTGTCCGGCATGCTAGCCCATTTCTGTCTGTCCAGCATGCTAGCCCATTTCTGTCTGTCCAGCATGCTAGCACATTTCAGGGCTCAGCCTTTCACCAAATTAATGTTTCCTGAGTGTCACAGCCACCCCTTGCCACTTGGAAGGCCTGACATCTGTTCCAAAGCCAGACAAAATTACCATGGGGTTGTGTGTGGTTTAGGTTGACTGTGCCAGTCACTCTGGAAGCATGTCTAGGGTGGTCCCCTCATCACGGACGTGCCCCTCACTGAGCAGTGACTCTTACAGGCTTTCTTAGCCCTATGGGCGGAGTGTAAATGTTGAGCTGTGACTGGAGTGATGTGGAGGGTGGTGCTGCAGAAAGGCTCCCCAGGCTCCACATGCTGTAGCCCTCCCTGGTTTGAGCAGGCTGGGGTGTGAGGTGGACTCTAAGTGCCTTCATTTTCTTCCTGCAGCTACTGATGGAGACGGTGGGCTCCGACATCCGAAGTTGCCCCCTCTGCCAGTTGGGTTTCCCTGTCGGGTACCCAGATGATGCCCTCATCAAACACATTGACTCCCACCTGGAGAACAGCAAGATCTAGGGCACCTCTCCCACAGCTGTTTCTCTGTTCTCGCTCATCACCCCCCAAACACTCACTTTGAATGCTGCATGAATCTCGTGGGGGGCCCCTGCCCCTTGCGGTCCCCAGATACCTCCACTGGCTACCGAGTCATGTGTGTGCCGTCTTCCCTGGTCCAGGCGCCACTCAGCTCTGGCTTTTTCCTGGAGGTCGACCAAGGCTCCCACATCTTCCTGGTTCCTCCTGGGGAGTGGGGATCTGGTCTGGGATGAGGAGGACATACCCTCCACCTCTCTCTGCCTTTCTGTCCTTCAACAGGGTTGTCTCCAAGAGGAAGTCTAGTACTCAGGGGAGGGGGAGGAAGAGGTGTCGAGAGCTCTGGGAGCCCCTTCCCAATGTCTGTCTTTCCTGGGCTGGGTTCTTCCAGGAAGAACCTCTTGGTCGGGTCTCAGAGCCCGCCCTGCACACCGACGCCAGCCCTCTGTCCATGACCGACCAGCTTGGGGCTTGTGGTACTGGGGAAAGAGGCATCTTGTTTCTTGTTGTCACTGCAGGCCAGCTCTGTTCTCCCCCTCTGTACACCCTGGGGAACTGGAATGGTGGCAGAGGGGTGGGAGGACCCTGCAGGCCTTGGATGATCCAGCCCAAAGGGGCTGCCTTGAGGCTAGGACTCCTGGGCCATTACCCTCAGTCCAGGGGACTGCACCAGCCTCACAGGCCTGGGCCCTTCAGGAGCCCCTGGCACTAAGGTGCAGATCACCAAGGCAGATGCCTCCACCCTGCCCCCTACTGCAGCTCCTGACACCACAGGTTCCCCAGAGCCCAAGTGTGACTCAGCCTGCGTTTGCTGGGTGGGTGTTATCAGCCCCTCCCTCCCAGGCCAGAACCTGAGATTGGGACCTGGGTGCTGTGGAGATCAATTTCAAAAGAGCTAACCCCCTTCCCAAACCCACCCCCCATTCCCTCTGTGAAATCTACCTCAGAGTCGTCCCCTTAGAAAGACAGGGGAGTGGGAGGCTGGGGCCCCAGGCTGAGGTGGGAGCCTCCTGAGGGAGTCCTGCTGCCCACTATGAATCCACCCCTCACTTTGAGCCTCCCTGGGGCCTTGGCTGGCGATGGCAGTGAACACCACTGTCATCGCATGTGCCATTCTGATCCAAATCTTCCAGGCCCTCTCCCCACACCCCTCCTTCCTCTGTGCAGGGGGTGAGGGGTATGTCAGCAGGGAAGGGGCCAAGGACTCCAGAGACATGTCATTGTACCCTGAGTGTTCCCCAGAGAGGGGACATGGGGAAGGGGGCCTGTAGAGGGGAGAGAGAGCCAAGTGCTCTCTGAACAAGTTGAAAGTCCAAATAAAATGTACCTGTTCCATCTGCGCTCGGGCTGTCTTCCATGGGTGGGATGGGGCCTTGGCCCTCACTGCGAAGATCTTGGAAATAGCAGCCACTGGGGAGCTGGGACTGGTGAGTATGGTCAGCTCACACTCTGTGACTCTGTTGATCATGCTGGCTGGTGGTCACAGATCATATCCTCACTGAGAACAGGCTCGAAGCAGCCGCCCATCCCTGATCAGGTGCAGGGGCTCTTGAATTTCCCCCCTCAGCCTGTCTGCCCAGCAGAAGTTCGAGAGCTCTGGGCCATCTTAGTGGATCAGTAGGTAGCCCTTATTTTTCTCAGAAAACTTCTGAATGCCAGGAGAACAGCACATAAGAACCCCGTGTTCTGGGTCCGCATGACTCCAAGGCTTTAGGCTCAACTGCTACCTCAAACACCCCAAACTGGGAGGTCAGAGCTGGGTCACGAACTCATGACTTTTACCCTAGCCTGAGCTGTGCCCTCTGTGTGGAGTCAAAAAGAGAGTCTGAGTTATTTATTCATCGACCCCATCATTTCCATGTGCCTCCCCCCCCAGATGGCCACTTCAAAATAGGAAAGGGACTAGGGGAAGGGCTGTGGGGATGGCTTAACGGTAGGGCTTGTGCCCAGCATGTACAAGAGCCCTGGGTTGAATCCATGGAACTAGAAAGAAAATACAGGACACGGAGGTCTACGTTCATCAGTGACTTCAGGTTCGACTCCAGAACATGCAGCAAGAGCCGACCTCTCCATCCAGTGTGGTCGTAAGCGGCTACCATCTGCAGCCAAGACCTGCCTGAGTGACAGGAAAGGTAGAGCAGCTTGCAGATGTAGCTCACAGCCCTGAGAAAGGAGATTCTAGGACACCTTAGTGGTCCCCATGGCTCTGGAAGCACTGGCTCATGTGACACAGAGGCTTAGGGATGGTCCAGGAACACACGGAAGTTCTGGGCCTTGAAAAAAGAGGCCTGGGGTGGTTAGGGGCTGAAAATGAGCCCACACATGGGCACAGGCAGACCGAGTGACCTGAACGTAGTCCATGGGTGTGGCTGGAGTGGGAGTGAGCCCAGGTATCCTGTCATCAGGGTAGAGAGAGCGTGGGGACATTGGATGCACACTCTGGCAGCTTGTCTCCCTGATTTCTAGGGACTCAGGAAAAGCTCAAGTACAGAGAAGAATGTTGCTGGGGGGAAAGAGAAGGTGGGGGAGGGAAAAGGCAGTGTGCCTTCCTCTAGGTCCCCTCCACAGCCAGACTTCCCTCTGACACCTCTGAAAGGAATGGGCTGGGAGCAGGGGAGCTGGGGAACCTGCGACCCTCATCCCTCCCACCTTTCAAGCGGAATTGTGATCACAAGGGACATTTGTTACAGATTGTTCTTTGGAGCCCAGAGGGCAACAGGAGGGGGCCGAGAATCGCAGGGTTCAGGGACCAGGAGGTTGACATTTCTAGGCTGGAGTTGGAAGGTTGGAACAACTTTCCCTTGGGTAGGATAGAGCGGAGACCCTTGAGAGACTAGAAGTGATTCCTGTGGACCCACTTGCTTGCCCCAGCACAGGTCCAAAGACCACGAAGTGAGGGTGAGGACTTAGCAGAGGTCAAGCCACTCAGGGACTCTCCAACAGCCTCTCCAGTTCTGGCCCCATCCCCCAAATTTTCCCATCTGGGGGTCTCAGATCTTGCAGACTCTTGCCTAAGTGCACAGGTAGGCTATGTCAGGGGATCTGCTGAGAAGGGTGACAGCTCTTTGTGGCCTCTGCTGAGCAAAAGCTGATTGGTACTAAAGGGAGGGGTATGTGGATGAGTGGGCCATGTTAATGCGAAACACCTCACCCAGCTGACGAAGACGGGGCGGAGTCCTTACTCCCTGACATCATTATAAGGCAGGGGACCAGGACCGCTCTCTTTCAGCAAGAATGAAAACAGAGCAACTTTGATCACCACAGAGAGAACAGAGGTCGTGGATGAGACATTAAGAGCAAAGGGAGGGCAAAGGGCAAAGGGCAAAGGGCAAATGGGAGAAGTGGGGCAAGGTGAGCAGCCAATGAGACCCCCCATCACTCCGTTCTCTTTCCTGCCCTTCCTCCACCTCCACTCCTGTAACTTGTGAGATTTTCAGTGCTCCAGAGAGACCTGCTCCTGGCCACCCGTGAGTTCCCACGAGGTCTAATTCCATCCATTCGCCAGGAGAGTTCTGAGCCAGTTCTGAGTGTTAGAAAACCATGGGCCCTGCCCAGGAGCAGCCTGAGAGGGAAGCTCCAGCTTGAGGCACTGATCCATAGCACACAATCGAGTCTATGCAATCACCAGGACACCCTCTCCGTTTGTGGCCCTGAAGGCAGGAGGGGCAGTTGTAGTGAAGGGATTGGATGTCCACCCTGTGCCCACACCCACCGTCTTCAAGGCAAAAGCAGATGCCTCTCTCTGAGGATGCAACCTCAGCCTAGAGCGTTGGCCACTCACCCTGCCACTTTGGCCAAGGGCAGAGCCGCTGGGTGCTCTTCATAGATGTTCCAGGCTACGGTGTGAATGTGGGCACGGAGGGAAGGCAGGGAGGAGTTGGGGACAGGATGGGTGTCACCAGCACCTCCAGCACCTCCTCATTTGCATTGCCACTGACACCCTTCTTGACCAAGAAAATGGAGCCAGAAATAACAGGAAGGGGGGAGTAGGTCCCTCGGGGGATGACTTGAGGGGGCTCTTTCCATGCCTTCAACTCTCCCACGGTGCAGGGGACAGGAGGTCAGCTTCACAGCTGGCCTGGGGGAGAGGTGTGCCCACTGTTGCTCAACCACTCTCAGACTCAGCAGACACCCCGTGCCAGCCTCTCGATGCCCTCAGCCCCACACTCCCTAGAACCACCCTATTCCTGAAACTACTCCACATCCCTGCCCAGCGAACCCTCTGAACCCTGTCTCTGCAACCCCTCTTGCTACTGTGCAGACCCCAGCCCTACCAGCCGGGAAGGGGCCCCTGTCCATGGTCCCCAGTCCATAGCCTGCCTCTCCATCAGACTGAATCATTCCCGATCCTGAGCCTGAACGTTTTTGTCTGTCTGTCCATGAGCAAAAGCAAGAGGCCATTCCACACAGGAAACAGTGTGGCCAGTGTCAGCAGAACGTATGGTTAGAATCTATGACAGGAGATAGAGGAAACCAAAGACCAATGTGAGGTCTCAGCCCCAAGACAGTGTAGCAGTCCCACACAGGAACTTTTCCTCCTGGGGCTCCCCGTTCAGATGGAGGCTATCTTTATTTAAATAAGATCTCCATGTTGAGCCATAGAGGGAAGGACCAGGACCACTCCTGTTAGCCTTGCTCACAGCAGGAAGAATTCTACTATTGAGCTGCCTGCCTGTCTCAGTCAGCCATTTTTCTTTCTTCGACTTAGAGTCTGTGGCTTAAACCCTCACCAACACATTCAATGTTCAAATTATCTACGTTAAGCTTACTCCTGCCCCCAAAGGGCAGCTACAGCAGAGAGCAGGAACACAGGAGACAATGGGTAGGCAGGGTGGGCCATGGTCAGTAGGCTCTCTTTCTAGCAAGGGGTCCTAGGACTCTGGGTGGTGCAGAGGTAAGGGAGGAGGGTGCAGGCAGAGCAGAAGGGCCGGGCAAAGAAACAAGGTCGCGAGAGACAGCAGGGAGAGCTGTGAACGCACTGTGGGGAGTGAACAGTGAACTGAGAACTCCCTTCACTCCCCCCACAAGAGATGCTATTTTGGGGGGAGAGAATATATGCAGTGCAGGGGCAGTGGGGGAGGCTGCCAGCTTCCCCAGGGGTCAGCCAGCTGTGTGCAGTTTCTACTCTCCCAACCATCTTCCTGGGCCTCAGTATCTTCCATTATCTCTTCCCCCCTTAAGTCTTTTTGTTCCTGACTTGAGACAGGAAAAGAGGGGCCAAGAGGTTTGGAGCTAGCCTTTGACCACCTCCCTCGAAGGTCCCTGTAGGTACTGGAGAACAGAGACAGAGACCGAGCATAGTAAATCAGGCTGAACACTCTGGGTTCCCTAATATCTTCCATAGGCACTCTGGAGCCATTTCCCCTCTCAGCAGCAGACATAGGCCTTGGGTGGGTGTTCAGGGAGGCTACTGTCTAGAAGCCACAGCCCTCCCTAGGGAAGCCAGTCTTGCTCCTAGGCCTCCGGGGGACTAGATGGAGTGTGCTATCAAGAAGCAGAGCCCCTGCTTGGCACAAAGGGGAAACTCTTGCACCCCAGCTCAGCTCTCAAGGGCCCTGACTCATTTTGGGATGGAGGCTCTAATGCCCTGTGGGTTTCTGTGGTGACTTGGGGCAAAGGGAGGAAAAAGCAAGTAGATAGAGTGTGGCTAGAGGCTTCTGTTTTCATTTTTGGAGTTTGGTTGTTTATCTCCCTAAAGGCATGGATTCACCTGAAGAAGGTTGGCTGGGCTGGCGAGAAAGCTCATCTCCCAACTCAAGACCAGTTGCAATAGAAGGAACTCGGGGAAAGGCTTTAGGAAGGACAAAGGAGTACAGACAGCAGCGCGAAGGATGCTAGCCCTCACCTTGGATGGGCCATAGTGGCTTGTTTCCTCTCTCTAAGGCTGGCCTGGCACCTGCACAGTGGGGCACAGAGGGAAGGAACACAGTAGGCAGCAGAGTCTGAAGGCTCTGGGCAGGAGAGATAACGTTAAGTCCAGCACAGGGATGTCTGTCCCCAAACCCTACCACAAGTAAGACCCTTTAGTTAGAAGGCCATGGGGTCAGAGGATCTCCTGTCACAGCAGGCCCTCCCTGCTGGCTTCTTGTCTTCAGGCCTTTCCTCTTCCGGCTTTACAGCCCCGGGTGAAGGAGACAGTGGTTCCTCCGTGTGCTGGAGCAAGAGGTCTGCAGGGCTATTTGGCAGCCAGATGAAGGTCTAAAGGCAGGAACTGATGATGAAGCCATGCGCTCCAGGAAAAGAGCTGAGGAGATCAGTTTGCCAAGACTCCTGCTTCAAGCCCATTGAGGGAGGAGCACCCCCTCCCCTTCCTGGAGCTCTTGACCTGTGGGTGTGACAGAAGCTGATCTCTCCTTCCCCCACAGATAGCAAAAGCAACTGTGGATGGGAGGTGAGGGGGAGGATGAGGAGATGGTGTGAAGGAGATAGCTTCCCCCAGCATGGGTGAGGGGCAAGAGAGAGGCTAGTGCCCCCTGTACTGGGCTTTGTGGTGTGTCCTATTTCAGATTCGGAGCACCAGCACCCCTTGCCTGCCTCAGTATCCCTCTGCCTCCCAGAGGCAGAGACCCCAGTGCATGCAGCCCTCTAGGAGTTCTTTGTGTTCAGAACCGTGTGTGTGTGTGTGTGTGTGTGTGTGTGTGTGTGTATGTGTGTGTACACATGCACACATGCACGCACATGAGTGCAGGCACACTCTGTCCTTGTCCCTCATAGTGGGCACAAATGGGTTTCCTCCCCTTGATGTCCAGGTAGACACTCTAGACTCATCTTGTTACCCTTCCACTGTGAGTCCCTGAACAGACTGTTACACACACACACACACACACACACACACACACATTCACAAGTGCACTCATGTATGCATGCATGCACCCACACACTCGAGCACTCCTTCCAGGACACTCACATGCAAGACACATTTCCTCTTGTGCACGTGGCATGCACACAGTCTCTCACTCAACTGGATCACAGTGCCACTGAGGTATGTCTCAAGTATCACAGGGACACCAGAAAGAGTGCACAGTAACACATGTGTGGTGGCACTCTTGGGTTTGAGGCTGACCCCATCATCCACTGGTGTGCCGATAAACACTTAGTTATAAGCTCTCCACTTGACCGGTGACTCAGATGGTGGGAAGAGTCACACATCCGTGTTCTTGCTGTGTGAGAGCCAACTGCAGCCACCACTCCAGTGTCCTTAATAGAAATCACATGACTAAGGGAGCTGGAAGTCCCTGAGACCGCTGAACCTGGGCACCAGTGAGTTCTCAGGCCAGCTTTTCCTGGGAGTTGGGGTTACCTCACTTTCCTACCCTTTCTCTTCTCCTGCATCCCTTGGACCATGAGGGATAACTGATATCCAAACGAGTCTCTTTAACCTTGCTTCCTCCTACCATGGCCCAGGCTACCGGTGACCCCAGGATGGCTTCCAGGAGTAAGGCACTGGGGTGCTGTTTATTGCTAAAACTCCATGTCTGGGGTTGCAACCTTCTCATAAGCACCTAGTGCCTTCTCACTCATTCTAGACCTAGAGGTCATGAGGCCAAATGTCTGGTCTGCCCAGGAAAGTTGAGGGAAGGGGAGAGAACCTGCATTTGGCAGAATGGTCTGAGGATGAGGCTGTACGTGCTGGAGTGTGACAGAACCATGTCTCAGCCTCTACTCTTAGCATGAAGATAAGAAGAAACTGGAATAGGAGATGGTGATCTATTTTCCAGAGCTGACATATTGGCATTCTGCACTTCTAGATTCTTCTAGACTCTATTCAGTGAGTTTTTTTTTTTTTTTTTTTTTTAGAACTCCATCTCTTTTCCTGTAGGCCATTAGGGGGTAACAATGGTGTTTTGGGGACATTGAGAATTCCTGACAAGATGGCAGGAGAGGAGAATGAAGGGGAAAGAGAAGACAGTGGAAATGAAAAAACGAACGCAGTAAGAGAAAAGGGGAGAAGAAAGGAGAGAATGGAAAAAGGAGATGAATGTAAGGGGGAAGGGAAGGAAGAAAAGGACGGGGGAGGGCCATTGGCACAGAGCTCTCCCAGCATTTAGAAAGCAAAAGTTACCAGAGGTATGGGAAGGGCAGGGAGAAGCTTTGCCAGTGTCACAGCCCATCCTGACTGTGTGATCTTGAACTGTGAACATTCTTCATTACTGACCTCAGTTACGCCATCCGGGACACAGCCCACTCCTCTGCCCAGGGCCAGCGCTTCACTCTGCCTTCTGAAAACTGAAACCACAAAATTGGCTTGTGGTTGAGTGCATATCAGTCAATGCTATTCAGCTTGGCTTCCGAGGATGACTAAAGGGGTTAAGAACCCCTCTCGCTAGACCCCCAAATCTTCAGGTTCCTCTGGGGGGCATTTAAGAGATCCTGAGATCCCGGACACCTCCTGGCTGGTGGTAACATCATTCCTAACTTCCTAGTCCCGTAGCTTAGAATTAGGAAGGGATGTGGCCAGAGAAAACCAGGGTCCTGGGAAAAGGAAATCTTCACCTGCCTGTCTGTCCCTGCTCTAGTTCTCAAGGATCAGCCCCTGATGAGGACAGGACCAGGTAGGGTGACGATTCTCTGCCTAGAGCCCAAGTACTAGCCAAGCACCAGGGCTACTGCTGAAGTTTAGGACCAGACCCTTAGGGTGGAATTTCTCCAAGCTTCTGTAGCTGGCTGTGTTACCTGGACAGACATTTCCCCTCTCTTGGAAAGTTCTGCTGATGGTCTTTCAGGTAGGAGCAATGCAGATGGCAGAAGCCAGGTTGCGCATGCCCAGTCCCCACCCTGGTTGGAGGCCTATCGGAGGTCCAGAGTTCTGATTTTCCAGGGCCGTCTATCTGCAAGCTGATCCTGAGTGCAGGGGAGGTGGGTGGAGAGAGACACTTTCCTTTTTCTTTTGGGACTCTTGGTCTCCCTTCCGGCCTTCCTGGGGTACAATGCTGGGAGCAGGAAGGGAGGAAGTAACATTTCCGTATTCTGTAAGGACATCTTTTTCGTAAATTTGCCATTTCTATTGATAAGAACCCTCTCAAAGCACGACTTAACACTGGCCAAGTAAACAGCCTGAAGATGAATCCGGAACCCAGCGGGGATCAGGGGGTTCCTCTCCAGGCCTTGCCCACACAGAGTGCCTGCCCTGCCCCTGCAGAGGATCCCCGCAGCAGTTGATTCTGGCGATCCGAAGGGATCGTCTGGAAGTGGGTTCCACCCAGATTCCGGGGGTCCTCTGAGCCAGCCTAGTTCCCATATCTCCTTCTTGATATAGCTTTGGTGACCATCCACCCTGGACATTGGTGTGTCTGTCCTGTTAGAAGCAGAAGCAGAACCTGGGCTCTGCCTTCCCCTGGAACCTAAGCCACAGTCCCCTCCAGTGCCCCGGTGCTGCTCTCTTTCTGACTGTCCACCGGTCTCGGTCTCAGTTTCCCATTCTCACACCACTTTCCTGCTTTCATTCTCTCTCCATCTTTCTTTCTATTTCAGCCTCTTTACGCTAAATGTCAGGCCTCCCTAGCCTCTCACTCCCTTTGCAGGACCCTGCTTCCCTTAGGAGTGGAACCCTCCAGACTCTCGTGCCCTCATCTAGGGCCTGGGGTCTGCCTCTGATGATTGGGGGGTGATATATGGAGCCTTGGAACAACAAGAAAGTGGAGGGTCCGTGGGACATAACCTGTGACTTATACTCCCATTTAAGTGCTGGTGTCCCTCTCCCTCACCTTATGCCCTCCCTCCCGCTCCGCGCACCCCCCCCCCCCGGCTCGCCCCGTGGGGAAGAAGAGTCAGAATTCTGAGATGGGAAGTACTCACTTCTCATCAACCCCTGAAGCCTGGCACCTGGGAGGCAGGACAAGCAGGACAAGTTCGAGTCCAGCTTGAGCTACATGGGATTTGTCTCAACAAAACAAATTACCCTCCAAAATTCTCCCTCCCAAGTGAGTGGGCCTTCCTCCTTCAGTAGGTGGGGGACACTTAACATCTCCATACCAGGGGACCAGGGGGAGGGGCAGCCCCGTACTGGGAGAAACTTTATGGATGTTGGAAGGGACCAGGAACCTAAGTATGAACCTGTGTCTTGCGTCACTTGAAGTGTGTTAGCTCCCTCTTCCGCTCCGCCCTCCCTATGGAAGCTCCTCCCCCCACTTGTTAGTGGCGCTAAGGCATCGGGCTCTTAAAAGGGGGTGGGGAGCTACGTTGAGGAGTGGGCAGGAGAGGAACAGGAAGGCAGGTAGGCCCACCCCCGCTAGTGCCCGTGCCCCCCGAGTCCCGCCTCCCCGTGGCTGACTTTTCCCAGCTTCGAGGAAACACCTCCTTTTAGCGGAAAGCGAGATGGCGTGGGGAAGCACTGACTCTCGGGCACAGGCGTGAGCCTGATTTTCCAGTCCGGGCGGGGCGGAGAGAGATGGCACTGGGGACGCCCAGGCCAGGGGGCTGACTCAAAGCCAGAACCACAGGGCTCCTTCACTGTACTGTCGGAGAACAAGAAGCCACCAGGTTTATAAGAAACTGCGATTCATCTCTGTCCTCCTCCACCCCTCTCTAAGTAATGGATTAAGGCTAGACTCGAGGAAGAACCTGTAGCCCGTGGGCAAGGAAAAGACTGCCTTAGATGTTTCTCGAAGTCTTGTATACAGAAGGAAAATAGCATGTTAAGGGTGTAGATCCTGAGAAGTATCTGGAGCCAAAGGGTGATGACTCTTAATCTCCCCACATGTTGTCAATCTCCTGCCTCATCCCAAACCAAACACCAAGTCTCTCTTTTAAAAAAATCTATCTATGTATATGAGTGGTCTGTCTTCCTGTTTATCTACAGGACAGAGGAGGGTATTAGATCCCATTACAGATGGTTGTGAGATCGAACATAGGAACCCTGGAAGAACAACCAATGCTCTTAACCACTGAGCCATCTCTCCAGCCCCTTAACAATAGTTCTCAAGTTCCAGTTTGTCCCCAGGCTACTTCTGCTGCTTCAGTGGGAACATTCAGCCCCCACTCCCACCCCAGAATGGCAGCCAGTCCTTTGGCACCGACAGAAACACAGCAGCTGATTCTGCTTCCCACCTCTTAATCACTGACTCACAGGTCCCAGGGTGAGAGGCAAAGGGAGGAAGAAGGGTTTGGCCAGCAGGACAGGGTAAGGTGTCCCAGCCTTAGAGAATAGCGCCATGTCCCACAGGGCCCTCGAGAATCACCTATTCCCAAGGGCTGCCTAGGCTTGCCGCAGAGAGTGGGCTCCTCGGCCAAGAGCAGACCTCCTAAGGGAACCAGGAGCATTCCCTGTTTCCCATTCCTGCGCCAAGAAACCAGGACTCCATGGCCTTTCCCATCTGGACCCACCTTCCTGCATTCTCACCGTGTCCGATCTGCTCTCAGCTGTGACTGTGCCCATCTCTGACCCTGTCATCCCTCGGTTCATAAAGGTGATGGAGTTGCTAAGTAATAGGGTCCAGCTCGGCAGGGTCAGCAGGCAGAAAGGACTAAGGTGATCTAAGGAGGGTTTAGAGGCTTGCCTTTCCACAGGACTCTGAGCCAAGGTTGCCTTGGAAAGGACACCTGGAAAGGAGAGAAGAATACAGTAAACAAACAACTGAGTTGAGGACGTGATGCCATCTCCCTCCTGAACCTTGATTCGAAGTCTTACTCTGGAGCCCATACCGGCCTGGAAATCACAGCTACCCTCCAGCCCCAGCCTCCTCAGCGCTTGCTTTACAAGCCTTTATCACCCTGAGCAGGAGCATCAGTATCTCATTTGTAGAATGGAAATAGCAACAACGTTATCTACACACACACACACACACACACACACACACACACACACACACACACACATACAAACACACAGACACACACACCACACACACAGACACACACATATACACCACACACACACATATGCACACACATACACACATATGCACACACATACACACCCACATATACACACACACCACTTACACAGACACACACATATGCACACACATACACACATATGCACACACAGACACACCCACATATACACACACACTACTCACACAGACACACACACACAGACACATCCACATATACACACACACCATTCACACAGACACACATAACACACACACACACACACACACACACACACACCTCAGTGAGCAAGGTTCACCGTCCCAGAGACGCAGTGACATTAGCAGCTGTGTGATCCTGAGAACATATATACCTTCTCTGTGCCTCTGTTTCCTTTCTGCCATCTGAGAAACGGGCAGAGTGGTTCCCGACCAACTCAAATATAATGAGTACAGGGATGAGGGTAAGGACAAGCAGAAAAACTGGGGTTTTGTTTTCAAAATCACTGAGAAAGAGGATAAGAGGAAGCAGAAGCCAGATGGGGTGGTATGTCCAGGGTAGCAGGTGTTCTGGGACATGAGATATTCCAAGGCCCCAGAGCCCAGGCCAGTGCATGCATGTGTGGAACACTTCTCCCTGCAGGGCAAGAAATGGCTGGTATTTCAACTTCCAACTATTGCTTCAGTTGCTAAGAACTTGCCTGACCCTGATGCTAACTTCCCCTCCCTGGTCCACAGTGTCAGAATCTGGAGCTAGGGGAAAAAACAGACCCGTACTAGGGAAGGAGGCAGGTGGTGGTGGGCACTAATAGGCCACCTCACCAGTCCCCGCACCCCCCGCCCCACGCTGTGGCAGGAGGAGGTTGCCACGGTGCCTTGTGATACGTACTGGGTCGCTGATGTAGACATCAGGCCCCAGGGAGATCACAGACTTGTGTGTCACAGTGAATCTACATCTGGGGTGATAAGTGGGGTTAATCTCAAGGTCAGATCTAGCCAATCCATTTTCATGCCAACATGGCCCTGGGTGCCCTGCATGGTGGCAGCTGAGACTTGGGTGTCCTCTTTATTAGAGATGGCGGCGTCTTGCCTGGCTTGTCTCTCCACTGTGGTTATTGGTTTCCGATCATCTTTATTTCTAGTCTAGTACCTAGAGATCCAAGGACCCTGGATGGCCCTTACTGTTCTCCGTTTCAGGAAACTCAGAAAAGAAATGGGATTGAGTGTGAAGGCTTATGGGAAAGAATGCCAGCCTCAGGGAGGGGTGGAGCCCTAACCCATCAGATAGACAAACCTGACTCTCGGCCTGTTTGCTTTGCTCGCTGGAGATCATCAAACTGCCCTAGGCTGCTGGGACCCACCTCAGGCTCTGCCTTTTACCCACTGTGATTGTTACAATGTTGATAGGAAGAGACTGGCTTGACTGTTACAATGTTTATAGGAAGGCAGGGGAACAGGAAAGCCCTACTAAGCCAGAGGGTCAAATTGGACTCCGGCAGGGCCCAGAGTTGCTGAGATGGTAGAGAGGAGGCAGTTTGGAGAGGCAGTTTCGCTAGCTGTCTTTGCAGCAGTTAACCAGAGACTAGAGGGTGAGAAGGACTTCCACAGGGCCTCCCGTGTTGATGTGCAGGGAGTGTGATGTGACTAGGGTAGGGTGAGTGAAGGAAGAGCAAGGCTGTCCTTCCTTTAAGGAGGAATGTGACCAGAGGGGGCTAAAAGCAGAATTCCAAACGACCCATGAACAGGGCCAGGCCAGCAATCTTCTTGTCCCTGGCCCATCTCCCCGCAACCCCCCCCCACCTCTGGAAGCCCTCCTCAGCACCCCCCACCTCACCAAAGCCCACAGCCCTGGGGAAGCTGTGTGGCCTTCTCACCACGGACCCAGTGTCGTGCCGGCTGTGGCTTCTTCCTTCTGACCTATTTTTTAATCATTTGATAAGATCCCCCCTCCCAAACCAAACCCCGGCCCCCGGGCCCGTCAGCTCCACCGCGTGTCAAAACCACCCTTGTCAGTTTGCGTTGGTTTCTTGGTCCAGCAGCCCCTCCCCTCAGGGCCTGAGAGCGAAGGCTAATTACCCAGTTGCTGAGTGCCCCCCCAACCCCTGCTACTCCACCCCCAGCCTCAACAGAGGAGGCCCTGGAGGCCTGCTGTTAGAAGAAGCTGGGGCTTCCTTTCCCTCCTATTGCCCGGCAGGAAGTCCTTCCTGCTGTCTAACCTCCATTCTTTCCTCTGTCCTGCCCCTAGTGGTGCTGAATGGCAGGTGCAGGGACTGATATTTTAGACTGGAAGGGAGTTTGGGGCATCTCCTTTAAGGAAAGTAAAGGTTCCGGCCTCCAGACCTGAATTTAGAGACGTCATTCTGGGTCTCACAGAATTATAGGGGATGGTCTCTGCCAAGAGTCTCAATTACAGGACAGAAAACTGAGGTACGACGGGGGAAAAGGACAGGTCCAAGGTCGTATGGAGTCGGTGGGATAGCTAGGATCAGAACCCAGAGCTGCCTGTCTGTCTTTCTGTCTGTCACTGGGTCTCCCTCACTCCAATCTGCTTCAGTTTTTTCCCTATGGTGTGCGTGTGTGTGTGTGTGTGTGTGTGTGTGTGTGTGTGTGTGTGTTTGTGTACACTATGTGGGTGCTTGTGGAGGCCACAGGTCAATGTTACACATCTTCCTCAACTGCGTCTCCACATACATTTATTTAAACATTTTTTCCAATGCTTGCAAGTGTTAGTCTTCACATATATATGTTATATGGATGTGTGGTGCCCTTGGCCACCAAAAGTGGGCATTAGATCCTCAGGCACTGGAGTTACTGATGCTTGTGAGCCGCCATGTGGGTGCTGGGAACTGAACCTGGGTCCTTTGCAAGAGTAGTCCGTGCTCTTAACTACTGAGCCATGTCTCCAAACCTCCCCACCCACACACACTTTTATTTTTGGAGACAGGGTCTCTCACTGAATCTGGAAGCTTGCCAGTTTCACTAGTTTGGTTGCTCCCTGGGTCCCAGGAATCCTCCAGCCTCCTTCCCCCAGAGCTGGGATCATAAGTGGATATGCTGTGCTTAGCGCAAAGGTGTGGGAGAATTAACTCTGCTCCTCATTTCTTAAAACAAACCCTTTATTGACTGAGCCCATTTTTCATTCCTTTCTCTTTGTTTTTGAGACAAGGTCTCACCATGTAGCCCAGGCTGGCCTGGAACTCGGTGTCTTCCTACCTTAGCCTCCTGAGTGTTGACATTCTAGGCATGTGATACTACACGCCCACCTTAAGTTTCTCTGTGACTCAGTCCTTATCCCCTGAGCAATGGCACCACTCCATGCCCCCTGAGAGCCCCATCCTCAGGTCTCGGGCTGTCCAGCTTGCTCCACACACCCTTAGAGACTGGTCACTCCCCCAGCATGTACCTGCTGCCCCTTCTTCCCTCAGACTATCAGCTGCTCCGTATCAACGTATCCTCTCACATTAGCGAGAAGGGCAAAGCCAAGGGTCTGCGTGAGAGAGAGGCCTCAAAAAGAAGGCACTGTCCCAGTTATACAGGCGAGCTGTATAGTGCAGTTGGGGTGGCCTTGCGGCTCTGACAGACTTGGGGATACATGGAAAGACAGACAGACATACAAACCCATGATAGAGACTACAGTAGGTTCGTGGGACCAGGGATGACAGGAAGACTTGAAAAGGCAGGGACAGAGTGAGACCCTTTGCTCAGGACACCAGCAGGCATATTTGTTATGAAATATAATGTGGCGAGGGGGGACCTGGTGGGCCCATGCCAAGGTGTGTCCCTGCGTAATTATGCCATGTAATGGAGCTCGTATAAAGAGGGTTTATTGGGGGAAGGGAGAAGAATGAGGACCTGGAGAAGGGACAGAGGCAGATGAATGGACATGTAGACAGACAGACAGACAGATGGAAGCAGACTCATGAGGGAAGAGAAGTTGGGGGGGCAGAAAAGGACAGAAAGTGGGGAGAGGGAATGCTGGGAACACATGGGAAGACAGAGAAAGCTGGATGTGTGTGTGCGTGTGTGTGTGTGTGTGCATGTGTGTGTGTGTGTGTGTGTGTGTGTGTGTGTGTGTGTGTGCATTGCACGCCGAAACGCTGCGTCTTGATCCTGTGTCAGGTGAGGATCCAAGCCATTGTTAGGTCCCTGGGAGGAGGAGCCTAGTGGGACTGCCTGGGAGCCTACAGTATTTATCGTTGTTTTGGTTTTAATTAATCTTCAGATAGGGTATACTGTAGTTCAGGCTGGTCAGTCTTCAACTTGATATGAGAGCCAGGCTAGCTTTCAACTTGATATGTAGTTTGAGATGACCTTGAGTCCTGATCATCCTGACCTCTCAAGTGCTGGCATTATAGACAAATCCCACTAAGGCTGGTAAGACAGGAGCCATTCAATAGATCCAGCTAGAGGTAGATGTGGCAGCGACGTACAAAGTCGCAGATGGGACACAAGGATCTGGAGATGTGCAGGTCAACATGGCCGAGAAGCAACAACTGAAAACGCTTCAGTCATGGTGCTCAAGCCCAGCACTCATTAGGCAGAAGCAGGCAGATCTCCGTGAGTTCAAGGCCAGCCTGGCCTACATAGTTTTAGGCCAGCCAGGCTACACAATCTCAAAAAATGAAGGAAGGAAGGAAGAAGACAGAGAGAGCTGCAGACAGACAGACTCTAGGGCAGCTCAAGGGACTGGGAGAAACCAGGGCCCGCGCAGATGGTGAAGCTTGCCCAGCCTGGCATGGCTGGACTGTTCAGGAAGATAGATAGCTTTCTGAGGAGACAGGGACAGGGGAGTCCAGCTACACAGGAGTTAAGGCTGCCTCTCCAACCTTGCCCTGGCTTCTCTCTCTCTCTCTCTCTCTCTCTCTCTCTCTCTCTCTCTCTCTCTCTTCCCTCCTCCCAGGCTCCCTTTACCCAAGGCCCTGGCATTCCCCCACCCCCACCCTTGGTAACCAGACCCTGCTTCCTGCTGAGATTAAGGCCTGCCTGCCAGAATCTCTGAGGGGGAGGGGGCACCATCTCCCCTAGGGCCTTCCTAAAGCTTGTGTTCACCCTCAGTACCCTGGCAGTCCCTGTGATTACAGAGTTACTCCGGTGATACCATTAAGGGGACCCTCATCCCTCAGGATGGGGAGCTGGAGGAGAGGCATGGGAAAAGTTAGGGAAAGAGGACGCAGTTCCGGACTGAGATGTTGTCCAGGACCAGAGGGTAAAAGATACCCATCTTGAGAGGTATTTGGAGTAGCAAAGGGTGACCCCCAACCCAGACATGAGAGCCTGAAGCCCTTGACCTTGGAGTAAGTCCTGGGTACTGGCTACTGGGGATTCCGACCTCTTGCAGCTGTCACTGTTGGGGGTGGGGTGTGCTCTCCAGGTGCTGGCCATTGCCCTGCCCCCTCCCTGCTAAGCCTATGGTTCCGGCCATGCCATTTCTCTGCTCTCTGAAGGACCGGCAGTCTGGGCCCAGCGCAGGGAGGGCTCCAGGGTGGATGGAACAGTGCCATGTGAGCAGACCTGGAAGTGGAGCCGAGGGCTGAGGAGGACTCTGTGTTTGGCATGTCTATGTGCATGACCCTATGGGTTGCCATTCTGCCTCTGGGGACAAGTGGGCTGAAGTGCAGGAGAAGTCAGGAGTGCATGGTTACTTACCTAGCCAGGAGCTCTTGGCGGGTAGGAGACTGATTCTAAATTGAGTTTTCAGAGTCCCCAGGGCTTAGTTTATCACAACCCTCAGGAAATGGTGTATGAGGTCAGGAGGGAGGCAGGCCTGAACAAGGAGTTCTCTTCTGGCCCCAGGCCCTAGCAGAGAGGGGAAGATGAATATGAGGGGCCCTTTGTGGAGGATCCACTAAGCCAGAGGGAAGAAAGGGAAGATACAGGTGACTGGAAGCAAAAGACAGGCGGACAATCCAGGGCCTCCATTCCCTTCCTGCCTTAGGGCAGGGCTCCCAGCCTTTCTAGTCCTAATGAATGATCTTCACTGACACAGAAACCAGAGCTGTCAGGACACGGTCCTAAGTCACCCAGATAGTGAGGGTTGCAGTTGGGGGGTTCCCACTAAGCCACCTGTGGAATATGTTGTTTCCCTCTGTCAGGCCTTTGATACCCCAAAGCCTTTTAGCTTCTGAGGTCTTGGCTTCGAGGGCATCCCCCTTTCTTGTTTCTCCCCTCCGGGGCCTGAGACTTTCTTACTGAGTCACAGCTAAGGTTCTGGCTTCATGGTTTCTTGACTCTGAATCTCTCATGAGCACATCCTGAGCCAGGGACTCCTTCCTCTGAGCAACCTGTCCAGTCAGTCTTCTACCCTCTGTGCTTCCAAAGGCAAGGACCTCTTGGCTCCTGGTGCTCTGAGCTCTGGACCACCAGTCCTACCCACCCCTACTCCGTTTCTGTCCTTCACTGCAGCCCTGGAATGGAAGCCTTGGTCCTGCAGACATGTCAGGAGAGTGTCAGGAGAGGACTGGGCCCACTGATGCATCTGAGAAACAGGAAGAATCTGGGCCTAGAGTGTCGACCAGGACTCTGATGCCTGCAATGTGGCTTCTGTTGTCCTTTTCCACTATTCCCTGGCACTGGAAATTTCTGGCACAGCCGACTTGGAGAGAGCAGAGAAGAAGAGGGAGGAGCCTGGAAGTGGGATGTGAGGCATCCCCAAAGGCCATTGTCACCTCAAGTTCTTAACTCAGGATGCTCACTGTCAGGCCCCAGAATCAGCATGTCTAGGGGCAAGTCCCAGAAATCCACATGTCAGCTTGCTGGGATAGGTGGTGGCCTAGAGGGATGGCCGGGCTGTGTGGCTTTGGGAGAGGGTCCCTGATGCTCTGTGCCTTAGACTTGAAGAAAGTCTTGCACATTTGCACTGGGAAAGGAGAAGAGCTTAGGCCCGCCTGTAAGCCTCCGGGGCAGTCTCTCCCTGCTCCCTGTTTTCCAGATCTTTTCTAGGAGAGTATCAGCACTTTTCTTTCACGTGTTGCCAGAGACGGAACTATAGTCTCGCACATGTCAGGTACGTCAGGTATGTACGTGCATACAGACCTCCTGCTCTGCTACTAAGCCAGGCCCCCATCCCTCAGCTGGCTTTCATTTACTTGACTTCTGAAAGGAACGCAGGGCTGGTCATCTACCTCAGACCCTCCGCCCTAGCTCTGTGGCAAGCAGGGTGTGTGAGTTTTGAAGCATTCTGTCTCCCATGTTACCCAGGGCCAGCCTGTGGGTAGCATGTGCTGGCAGAAGGAGAGAGGGGCTGGGAGCAGCAGCCACAGGGAAGAGAGGGGATCCCAAGGGGCCTCCTCTCCTTAATCCTGGCTTCCCACCTCTCCAGCCCTGGAGACTGGGAAGGGGGTGAGGTGGCTGTGGAAGAGAAGGTGTCGCTGCCAGGGTTCTTCTTCTCACCCAAGCTGGCAGAGGGGCGGGACTGGCGGTGGTGACACAGGGCCACTCAGCCCCCGCTTTTCACAAGCACTTTCTTTTTTGGGTGGAAGAAATTAGAGGGAGTGGGGGGTGCGAGCAGTGAGGAATCTGAGGTTAATAAGGCAGGTTCTATCCAACCCATCGGGCTATGGGGAGACCACACTTAGGCCCCCCTCTTTCCAGAGATGTGCTTCCAGGGCCACCCAGCTATGATAGTCACAATCCCTTTTGCTTGTTGGGAGCTTAGAACATTCTGTTCCGAGGCAGGGGGATGGCTCACTTGACCTGAGCATCAGCATGGAAGATGAGGGAGGGAAAGGCTAAGGAATAAGACTCCATTTGACCTTTCACCGTGGGACACTTAGCAAAAAGGGTCCCCCAAAGAATTCTCCTCGGTATTCAAACTTTACACCTCCTGGGGAAATCAGTCATTTGAATGAATCTCAAGAAATCTATTTTTCACAACAGGTAGCCAAGGGTCCCAAGGTCACCTTCTTTCAAGCCATGGCGCCTCATTTTGGCCAATGACACAGAAGCCTTTATGTTCTAAGACATGGGGAGTAGGGGGAAAGGAAATGAGGAGGCGGCCAGATCCTGGTTTCTGTATCCAAGCCTCATTCTCAAGAGATTTGCTGATTTTCTACCCCCACCTTTCCCTGGGTCATGTCTGCCTCCTGGGGTCCCTAGCTTCACCTTCCCTTAGCAGCCTGTCTCTTGGTTCAGCTCTAGTTGGGAGGAGAGTGTCCCCCTGGGCCCCTATGGGTGAAGCCCTATTGGGCTGGGACAGAAATGTAGTGATGAGGTCACACCCCAGGGGAGAAGTGGGGTGGCACAGAGATGAGGGGAACAAGTCCCTCTCTCACAGAATAAATGTGTGGAAGTATTTTTTGGAGCATTTTTAAGATGTAAAGCTTTATATATTTGACATGCAAAAAAAAATCCATTACACCTTGCTGAGTGGAGAAAAAAAACAAGAACCCATGTGATAAAGCAGACTGTGAAGTTTATGTAAAATTAGACATTTGTGTGGTACAAAAGGCGGAGACACAGAGGGGGTCTATACAAGAGAGGTATCTGGAAGGGTATTCTCAAAATGTTAATATTGTTTGCTTTGGGGAACTCCTATTGGGGGTGATTTATCTAATTTTGCTTTTCTTCACTGCCTAGATTGTCTATACAGGATGTTTTTAGTACCGAGACCAGCAAGATGGCTCAGCGGTTAAAGGCACTTGTTGTCCAACCCTGGTGTCCTGAGATCCTGAGCCCACGTAAGGATGGAAGGAGAGAACTCACTCCACACAGCTGTCTTCTGAACTCTGAACATGTCAGCACAGACGCCCATACATACACAGGAGAACAAGTAACTTTTTTTTTTTTTTAAGGAGCTGGGGACCAAACCCGGGGCCTTGCGCTTGCTAGGGCTACCACTGAGCTAAATCCCCAACCCCTACAAGTAACTCTTAAATGATGTTTTACTTCTTTTTTAAAAAAAAATAATTTATTTTATGTATATGAGTACACTGTAGCTGTCTTCTGACACACCAGAAGATCCCATTAAGAATGGTTGTGAGCCACCATGTGGTTGCTGGGAATCAAACTCAGGACCGCTGGAAGAAGTCAGTGCTCTTAACCACTGAGCCACCTCTCCAGCCCAATGACCAACTTCTATTTACTTACTTTTGATATAGGATGTAACCCAGGCTGGCCCAAATTGTAGCTGAAGATGACCTTAAACTTCTCAAGTGCTGCCGTCGCAGGAAAGCTGGGATGGGACAGGAAGCATGATGTATGCCAGGCAAATACTCAGTCAACTCAACTCCATCCCAGCCCCCAAGGATGCTTTTCATTTCAAAAGAAAACTCCCAATGGATTTGTTTTCAGTTGTGAGGTAAGGGACACGTCTCAAAATGCATGACTTACCTTAGTTTCCGAGGAAGGACTGTCTGTCTCCATCAGAGCAGGCGTTGAGCGATCAGAGCAGGCGTTGGGCGATCTGCCAGCCAGCTTGGACTACTTACCTGTCAGACACTTTGTTTCTTCTATAATAGAATGGAAACAGAGTCGCACACCCTCTGGTGTGAGGCACACCCCCCCTCCCCAATACGAATATTTATTTCCCCAGCCTACCCCATCAGGCCTGAGGGACTTTCAGGCAAAGGAAGTGACTTACCCAGGTCCTACACACCCGAGTCACAGTCAGAGTCAGCCCTGGGACTTTGAACACTGACAGCCAAGCGCTACTTCCCGTGTCTTTCGGGGGCTGCTACTCCACGCCATGTGAACGAGCTTTTGTAGGGGCATTTCAGCCAGCCCAGCCCACGGTGGGCTGCTTTGGGTGCAATCATTTTGGGAGCCTGTTATCCAACAGCTTCCAAGTATGCTCCTGGGCTAGAGGGGCCAATAACATCCTCAGGCCCCGGGATGGTTGGGCGAGTAGTGATTGGGGAGTGTGGGCAAGAGACACCAAGCAAACACTGTGCAAAGACACAAAACCTGGGCATACAGGAGGCAGCAACAAATATCTGTTGAATATGTATAGTCTAAGGAGCTCTGAGGTGGCCAGAGCGGTGAGACTGCTCTCAGACGGTCCCATCTGGGGAAAGGGCCTTTGCTGTGCCTTCCAGGACGGGCGGAATTTCCTGGGGAGAAAAACCCGCTCGAGTTGCAGGTGGCAGGTTGACCCTCTCCCAGACTCGGGGCAACAAGAGACTTACTGATCCCCACTTGGGGCTCGGGGTGGGGGCTTCAGTCCTTACCAGAAACGAATTCACGCTGTATTAGCCACGAGGGGGCGGGGCGGGGCGGGGCGGGGCCAAGGTGGCGGGGTGAGGGGACCCAAGGAGCTTCATAAAGCCGCAGCAAAGGCCGCCGCGCCGCTAGTGACAGCGACCTGCTGCCAAGAAAGCCCAGGAGCAACTGCGCGCCTATCCAACGCGCGCTCAGGAGCTAAGCGTCCCGGCTCCGGCTCGGGTGGAGTTTCCACTGGTCCCCGGACCCCGCCCCCCGTCGCCCTAGCCCCAAAGACCCTCGGGTCTCTTCGACGGCTGCGGGAAGGCGCCCAGCCCGCCTCGGATGGGCATCGTGGAGCCGGGCTGCGGAGACATGCTGACCGGCACCGAGCCGATACCGAGTGACGAGGGCCGGGGGACCGGAGCGGACCAGCAGCATCGCTTCTTTTATCCGGAGCCGGGCGCACAGGACCCGACCGATCGCCGGGCAGTTAGCAGCCTGGGGTCGTCCTACTCTGGAGGCGCCCTGGTGCCTGCCCCGCCGGGTCGCTTCCTCGGAGCCTACGCCTACCCGCCCCGGGCCCAGGCGACTGGCTTCCCTGGGCCTGGCGAGTCCTTCCCGCCGCCCGCGGGTGCGGAGGGCTACCCGCCGGTGGATGGCTACGCTGCCCCGGACCCGCGCGCCGGGCTCTATCCAGGGCCGCGCGAGGACTACGCATTGCCCGCGGGGTTGGAGGTGTCGGGGAAGCTGAGAGTCGCGCTCAGCAACCACCTGTTGTGGTCCAAGTTCAACCAGCACCAGACAGAGATGATCATCACTAAGCAAGGACGGTGAGTGTGGTGCGCGCCGAGCGCGGCGAGCTCGCAGGGCGGAGCCGGCGGGAGTCTCCGTGGCCCGCCCGAATAAGGACTTTCCTCTTTTTTTTTTTTTTTTTTTTTTAAATCAAAATATGAAGCTGCAGGTTGCTGAGTCTTCGTAGTCCGAGCTTCAGTTTTAGGAGGGGAGGAGTGGGGGTGGGGAGCAGTGTTACGGGGAGGGCACCTCAAGCTCCGGAGAGCCGCGGGTGCTGAGAGTATCATCACACCAACCGTCAGAGGGCTCAAAAAGGACAGAGATGATGCTGTGGGCGCAAAAGTTACTTTGGTGCAGAGGAAAGGATGACTCTCGCTTCACCGAGAGTTGCCCGGGGCGCGGGGCGGGGGGGTGTAGACTTGCTCCTTGCCACAGTCTGGGATCGCAGTGGACAGCGGGGAGCATGTGTTATGGATCTGACAGGAGCTGGCCGCTTCTCAGTCCTTACGTATGGGAAATTGAAGTGTTGGGGGCAGAATACTTTTTGAGATATCAGTGTGCCTGTTCTTTTGCTACGGCTGTGCTTAGGGTAGCTTTGGTGTATGGGGGAGGGGGAGCAAACTGGGATTTGGTGACACGGAGAAGCGGTCGCCAAGTTTCTTTTCCGGTCTTACTTTGAGATCATATGTCTGGAGAGAGAGAGAGAGAGAGAGAGAGAGTGTGTGTGTGTGTGTGTGTGTGTGTGTGTGTGTGTGTGTGTGTGTAGAGCGGTGGGAAACAGCAAAACTTATGAAGGCACAAATGCCCAGGTCCTGAACGTGCCAAGTTCAAGACCAGTCGCGGCTGTGTGTCCAGTCTTGAAGCTGTGCCCTTTGAAGCTAGTCCCTAAAATTTGCCCACTTCCTCACCCAGATACTCACCAGTCCAACCTGGGAGAAGATAGAGGGGGGTCCCCTGAGGCTGTTGAATTAGTCGTATGGTTTGTGGCTCAGCCTGCTGCTTCCGACAGAGTCTCTTTGCTGAAGAAAGAAAGAGAAACCTGCAGTTTGTGAGGGTCATTTAGTGTGCAACACCCGAGCGGACCCTCTTGTGTCTTATGGGAAGAAGCAGCTACCTTTCTCAGTGGGGGCTAGCCAGGACTTTGCCATTAGTGAGTTAGGATGTGGGGTGTCAGGATGGAGACTCAAGAGGTAATTGAGAGATTGCAAGGGTGGGGTTCGTGGGAGGGGGCACAGAAACCCTTGCTGGGTCCGAGGAGGCATTACTAGACTATAGTCCCTCCAGATGACACTGGGGTGTCATGGAGGGTGCAGGGCAGATAGCTGCTAGCTACAGCTTGCCTCAAGCCTGCTGAGTGGTTCTTCTTCACAGGAATGAGCTGAGGCTGAGCCATTTCATTGGTTTTGGCTCACTCTTCATCTCCAAAGACTTCTGAGCATTCTCCTCTGCTCCCCCAACCCTTCTCTGAGTGTCTCTGGCACCGGCCAGGTTTCTGATCCTAGAGTATGGCTGAACTGGAAGGATTTAGAAGTTCCTGTCTCTCACTGCATAGAGAGAGAAACAGACCCGGAGACAGTAAGGGACCCTTCTGAGGTTCCACAGCTGGGACCAGGCACCTGTCTGCTCCTCTTTCTCCAGGCTCCACAGCCACCTACACTGTCTGGAAACCCTGCGTGGTGGACCCATGTGCTTTCGCTTCCATTACTCCATGGCGAGCCAGGCAGGCCTGGCCTTCTCCTCGTTCATTTTATACGACAAACACTGAGGTGCTGGGATAGCCGGTGGCTTAGGCTCTGTCTTAAAGCAGACTAGGTGGGGCCTCTAACTGCGGGGCTTCCTAGTGGGTTAGCAACAGGAGGCCCTCTCATCCTGGGGCCTGGCCAGACTTCTCAGTGTCTTGTCAGGCCTCAGTTCCTCCCTCCAGTCAGAGAGAACATCAGCCACAACTTCAGCCATGGCTGAGCCGGGCTGGGGCCTGTCTGTCTGAGGGCTGCTAGGGGAGGCATTCAGAGGGACACACTCTACCTATATCTGACTCTGTGGCCTCCTCTCCTGTGTGTTCCTGCTGGATGTTTTCCTGTGACCACTTTTGTTCTCTCCCCTTTGCACCCCTGCCTTCTTCCCATTTCTCTCTTTTGGCTTTAGTGCTGCTGCAGTTGGGGCCTAGTGTATGCTAGACTTTTTTTTTTTTTTTTTTTTTTTTTTTTTTCGAGCTGGGGACCGAACCCAGGGCCTTGTGCTTGCTAGGCAAGTGCTCTACCACTGAGCTAAATCCCCAACCCCATATGCTAGACTTTTTAATATTTTTTTTTAAAGCCAGCTGCGGTAATGCACCCTGTGACGCCCATAATTGGAAACTAGCCTGTGCTACATAGTAAGTGTCATCCCCAGAACCGCTGCCCTTTTTTTCTCTTTGCTATGTAGCAAAGGCTTCCTTTGAACTCCAGATCTTCCTACCTCTGCCTCCCCCGTGCTACTATTGTAACTATCTCAGCACACACAGCCGCTCTGCTGCTGACTTGCACCCTTAACCGACTTTTTTTTTCTTTTTTCTTTTCTATTCTTTTTTTTTCGGAGCTGGGGACCAAACCCAGGGCCTTGCGCTTGCTAGGCAAGCGCTCCACCACTGAGCCAAATCCCCAACCCCCTTAGCCGACTTCTTATTATGACAAATCCCACTAAATAAAAATAAAAGGTCAGGCATGGTGGCACATTCAATCCCAGCTCTCGAGGCAGAGGCAGGCAGAACTCGATGAGTTCAAGGCCAGCCTGGTCTACAAAGTGAGTTCCAGGACATCCAGGGCTACACTGAGAAACTCTGTCTTGAAAAACATCAAACAAACAAACAAACAAACAAACAAACCCAAAAACCCAAAATAAATAAATATAAAGATATAAAAATATATCAGCTTCAAAGCTGTTCAGTATTGATCTGGTCTTTTTTGTTGGGAGTTATTTTGTTTGGTTTTTGTTTTCTTTTTGAGTCAGTACCTCACGATACAGCCTCAGCTGGCCTGGAACTCACTATGTAGATGGGCCTGACCCCAGGCTTATAGAGATTTGTTTGCTGTTGGCTCCTGAGTGATGCCATTAAGGGCGTTTGCCACATTGTGGGTATGTCGAGATAGGATCTTGCCGTGCCATCAGAACTGGCCCGCAATTGGCGATCTTCCTGCTTTGAATCTTTGTGTTTCTCTGAAAATGAATTTTGGTTGTTTGGTTTGGTTGAGAGAGGATCTTTATTCATGTATCCCAGGCTAGCCTGGAATTCTCAACTCACCTGCTTCACCCTCGGAATGCTGGGATTACAAGTGTGCACTGTAACCATGCTTGGCTTAAAAGGGGAACTTAAAAAAGTAATGGGCTGGCAGGATGGCTCAGTGGGTAAATGCGCTTGCTGCCACACCTGACAACCTGGGTTTGATTGACCTGTGGGTTTGATTGCCAGGGCCCAAATGGTTGAAGGAGAGAACCAACTTCAATAGATTGTTCTCTGAACTCCAAACATACACTGGACATGTGTGTATGGCCTCCACCATCTGGTGGGGGAAAATTAAAAGCCAGAAAACAACAGCAACAACCAAACAACCAAAAAAAAAAAAAAAAATCAATCAGGATTGGAGAGATGGCTCAGTCAATGAAATTCTTGCTTTGCCAACATGAGGACCTGGGACACTCAGGAGGCAGTGGCAGACGGGCAGATCTCTGTGAGTTCGAGGCCAGGTCTACAGAGTGAGTTCCAGGACAGCCAGGGCTACACAGAGAAATGTCTCAAAAAACAAACAACAAAAACAAAAAACAAAGAAAGAGGAAAAGAAAATTAGCCAATTAGACAGGAGTGGTGGTGTTTTTAATCCCTGGCCAGCCTAGCTTACGGTAATCAGAGACCTGTAGGCTGATGAAAGCTCCTTGTGTTGAGACGGACGGACAGACAGACAGACAGACAGTGCATGATATCTCAGGTTGTCCTCTGGCTTTTACATTGACATGGACATACATGCATACATGCATGTGCATACATGCACACACGTGAAAGAGAAATTCCTAAATGCCTTCTGAGTGTTTTATAAGAGTATGCTAGCATCGTGTGTGTGTGTGTGTGTGTGTGTGTGTGTGTGTGTGTGTGTAGGGGCAATCCTCACATTTTGGATCCTAAGGCACACTGCATGACATTGGGTCCCTGTGGGATGCAGCAGTGACTCCCCATCATTTCCTTTGATGCCTTTCTTCAGATCAGATCCCACGGTCCCATCCTGGAAAGAAGACAGGGCGTACCACTGTCAATTCAGTCCCACGAAACCAGGTGGTCTCTGTCTCTTCTCAGTTTGAGCTCCGGCGATCTGGGAGGTCTTGGGCTGTTTCCTTTTGCTGTAGAGTTTTGGGCTCCTTTCAGTCCTCCTGCTTTGACAGGCTGGCCTGTCCTTCTGTGGGTTTCAGTGACCTGTAAGTCACTACCACATCACCCACGGCCTTCTTTCTTTCTGAAAAATTCTTCCATCCCAGATCTAGCCACAGCCCCTCAGCCGTTGTTCCTGGGCTGACTCAGTCTGTCCCTGGTCCCTCCTCTCCCACCCACCCTGGGCTCACCCACTAGTAGGGATCAGTGGTAGTGAGGCTTTTGGTTTTGAGGGACGAGCAGGGTGGAGGATGCCTGCTGACGGTGGTTCAAGCGGGGCTCAGAGAGGGAAATTGAGAATAAGAAGAGTTTGAGGTGAGTCGGTGTTTCCTTCTAATCCTGACAGACCGAGTTCGGATCCCTCCACAAGCCCCTGTGGAGTAGGTTACCCCGATACACAGACATACGCACACGCACAAAGTAAAAATAAAATGTAATGTTTGTCTTTTTCATTGGTCCTCACACCCCCTTGAGGGGGACAGGGATTTGGAGACAGGGTTTCTCCTCGTAGCCCCGGAACTCTCTCTGTAGACCAGGTTGGCCTTGAACTCAGACATCCGCCTGCCTCTGCCTCCAGAGTCCTGGGATTAAAGGTGTGCACCACCACCTTTCTATTATATATAATACTTTAAAAACAAACAAACAAACAGGAAGACTCTGAAGTGTCCTTTGTGCATTTCTGGAGCGACCTGGGAGTGCTGTATGCAGGCCTAGGCAGTGGTGTACAGACGGAAGACTTTCTCAGTAGGAAAGAGAGGCCGTCCCCGTGGGTGTGTGGGTGGGTACTAATTGCTGGTAATCCCCACTTTTCTGGCTGTGATTGGTTGATTATTATAATTAAGATAACTCTGGGGAGAGCTGTTGTTAAGTAGCTCGGTTTGCAGATGCCTTTGGTTTTGTGACGTCTGGGTGGCGAAGGCCGTTCCCGCTTCATGTGAGGTAGTGCCACGGCACTTCGTGTCCTTTCTCCATCTTCCCAACTCTCACACTTTTTAATTGACTTTTTTTTACTTATTATTTTGCTTTTTAAATGTTTTTATGAGTATATGTGTGTCGGTGTATTATGTATATACTATGTGTACTCCTATGGAGGAGTCTATAGAGGTTGGCGGTCGGAGCTCCTGGAACTGGAATTCTATAGGTGGTTAGGAGCCTATATAGGAGTCGAGCATGGGTCCTTGTAAGAGCAGAAAGCACCTTTAACCACTGAGCCATCTTTCCAGCCTGGAGCTTCCTGTGTCCAGGTCACCCTTGAACATGCAGCACATTCTTTGCCTCAGGCTCCTAAGTGCAGGGATTATTAGTATAAGGCACTATGTCCCGCTAACCTTCCAGACTTCTAAATTTAGACTTACTTTTTTTGTAAATCTAATCGTCTTGTTTGTTTTGTAATTATCAAATTGAATGTTTAATAATTAATCGTCTAAGGCATGAATGTTTTGCTCAGATGTGCGTATGTCTGTGCACCACACGTATGTCGGGTACTCCCAGAGGTCAGAAGATGATGTTAAAGCCGGAGTTATAGAGTTGTGAACCCCCATGAGGGCTCTGGGTATTGAACCCAAGTCCTCTGCAAGAACAAATGCTTTAAAATATATATATTCCCCTGGAATAGGAGTTACAGACCGCATTGTAAGCTGCCATGTAGGTGCTGGGATTAGAACTTAGATCCTCTGGAAGAGCAGCCAGAGCTCTTAACCCTGAGCCTTCTCTCCAGCCCCTAAGCACGAATTCTTATACTGAGTTTCCATCCTAGCTTAACTTTTCAGATCTTTACAAAACACTCGTTTCAAGAGGCCTCTTTGTCCTCATCCCACGGACCCACGGCTTAGGGATCTCAAAATCACTTGAAAATGGCTACAGAGAGAAGCCCAGCTGTTCTTCACCTGCTCTGGAGAAGACACAGCCAGTCAACCCTGTAGAAAGCTGGTTGATGTCTCAAGCTAGTCACTGTTTTGTTTCTGGAGACAGGTCTCACCGTGTAGCCTTGTCTGGCCTGGAACTCACTGTGTTCCCAGCCGTGTCCCACAGACCTGTGAAAATCATCCCCAGGCGGGTAAGCCCTGGGGCAGCAGAGAGCTATGGGATCTTGACTCCGTCCCCTGAAGGGCGGGGTGGGAAGTAGTTTTAAGGAGGTCAGAGTGGCACAGATTCATCTCCGCCACTGACTTCTTCCCAGCAAAGCGACACGTACGCCAGAGAGTTTATTTGGGGATTCTAGCTGCTGGTCGTGTGTGTGTGTGTGTGTGTGTGTGTGTGTGTGTGTGTGTGTGTGTGTGTGTGTGTGTGTGTGTGTGTGTGTGTGTGTGTGTGTGTGTGTGTACATACATGTACATGTACAGGTGCATGCATTTGTGTGTGTGAAGGCCTTTTTTTTTCGGAGCTGGGGACCGAACCCAGGGCCTTGTGCTTGCTAGGCAAGCGCTTTACCACTGAGCTAAATCCCCAACCTGTGAAGGCCGTTGGTTAACCTAGCAAGTCATTCCTCTGGAATCCTGTCCCTCTTCCTCTCTCTCTCTCGGAACAGAATCTCTGTATGTAACCCTGGATGTCCTGGAACTCCAGGCTGGCCTCAAACTCACAGTGATCAGCCTCTGCCTCCCAAGTTCTGGGACTAAAGGCATGCTTAGCCTCTATGCTACTCTTTTTCGAGACAGGGTCTCCCATTAGCCTAGAGTCTACCAAGTAGGCTAGGCTGGCAGGCAAACCACAAGAATGTAAATGTCTCTGTCTCCCTGGCTCTGAGATTCTAAGTATGTGCTACCACATCAGGCTTCCTCTTCCTCCTCCTCCTCAGTGTGGGCACTGGGTGTTCCAGTCTTCACGATTGTGCAACATCTCATCATCTTTTAAAGCGAAAGTAAGACCCTCTCTCCTTTGCCTTTCACTCACAATCTCCTGTCACCCACTATCGGAACAAGAGTGGGACAGACAGACAGAAACCATCGCGTGGAGATGTTCATCAGTCTATCCATAAGCGTCAGTGTCTTCAGGTGTAAAGTTTCCAGACATTTTATATCTCCAAGGACTGGCTTGATGAACTGGCGAGTGCCTAGGAGAGGACTGATAAGCACGGTGTGAGGCTGGAGATCCGGCTTAGTCACAGGGCTCTGGCCTAGCCTGCACGAGGCCCTGGATTCTACACTTAGTACCACCCAAAAAGGCAGTGCTAGTCTGTTCCTTTAGAATAGAAACTATGAATGAAACCTGGTCACTAGGTAAGAAAGTATATATGGTCTTTGTTTTGATTTTGTTTGGTTTTTTAATGTGTATGGATGTTATATCTTCATGCGCGCATGCGTGTGCACCACACGAGTGCCTAATGTCTGCTGAGGCCAACACAGAGTGCTGGATCCCCTGGAACTGGTCTTACAGGAAGCTGGGGACCATCATGTGGGTGCGGAGAACCAAACCCAGATTGTCTGGAAAAGCAGAGCCATCTCTCCAGCCACCTTACCCTGTTAAGACGGACTCTCCCTGTTCCGTAGCCCTAGCTATCCTAGAACTCCATACGCAGTCCAGGCTAGCCTCAGGCTCACAGAGACCTGCTTGCCTTTTTCTTCTGAGTGCTGGGATCAAAGACAAATGCCAAGCCAGGCATGGCAGGTGGGTCTTTATGGGTCCGAGGCCAGTCTGGCCTACATGGCAAGTTCTAGGATAGCCAGAACTACATATGAAACCCTATTTCAAATTAATAAAATAAGGCCAGACAATGGTGGAACACACCTTTAATCCCAGCATTTGGGAGGCAGAGACATCTCTAAGTTTGAGGCCAGCCCGGTCTATGTAACAAGTTCCAGGACAGCCAGGGTTACACAGAGAAACCTTCTCTTGAAAAACATACAGGGCTGGAGAAATGTCTCATGGTTAAGAGTACTGGCTGGCTGCTCTTCCAAGGGGTCCCGAGTTCAATTCCCAGCAACCACATGGTGGTTCATGACCATCTGTAAATGGATCTGATTCCCTCTTTGACACACAGGTGTACATGTAGCAGAGCAGTCATACATGAAATAAAATAAAATAAGATAAAAACAAGTCTAAAGGGCTGGAGAGATGGCTCAGTGGTTAAGAGCACCGACTGCTCTTCCAAAGGTCCTGAGTTCAAATCCCAGCAACCACATGGTGGCTCACAACCACCTGTAATAAGATATGATGCCCTCTTCTGGTGTGTCTGAGGACAGCTACAGTGTACTCATATATAATAAATTAAAATAAAATATAAAAAAAACAAGTCTAAAAATGTTTTTAAAAAGCGATGACGACGATGACATGTATGTGTGCTCTTGTGAGTTTATGTGCACCGCCTGCATGCAGGTTCCTGTGTAGGCCAGGGCCTGTTGAATCCCCTGGAACTGGATTTACAAACAGCTCGTGAGCTGCCGGGCTTGGCTCTGGGAACTAAACCCTGATCCTCCGGAAGAGCAATAAGTGCTTCAGCTTCAGAAACTGCGATCTGAGCGGCTAACAGTGAGTTGGGGAGAGAAATGGGTAGAAAATATTCTCCCCGCTGCCGGTTCCCAATACTTGGTTCTTGGGCTGGGGATGTAGCTTAGTTGGGAGAATTCTTGTCAGGTGGATCCCTAACAGTACCCAAACTAGGTATAGTGATGTGCCCCTGTAATCCTAGCACTTTGGAAACTGAGGCAGGAAAACCTTACACTGTGAGTTCGAGGCTCCTCTAGGTTTCTTTTTTTTCTTCTTTCTTTGTTTCTTCTTCTTCTTCTTCTTCTTCTTCTTCTTCTTCTTCTTCTTCTTCTTCTTCTTCTTCTTCTTCTTCTCTCCTCCTCCTCCTCCTCCTCCTCCTCCTCCTTCTCCTTCTCCTTCTTCTATATTTATTTATTTATTAATTATAAGTACACTGTTGCTGTCTTCAGATACACCAGAAGAGGAGGGCATCAGATCTCATTACTGATGGTCAGGAGCCACCACGTGGTTGCTGGGAATTGAACTCAGGACCTCTGGAAGAGCAGTCAGTGCTCTTAACCACTGAGCCATCTCCCCAGTCCCTAGGTGTTTTGATAATGAGACCAATGCTTTCCTATCCTACGTGGCCCCCTGAAAGGTGGGACCGAAAGGGACGTCCAGTGAGCGTTTGGCTCTGCTGTTCTGACAACACCACTGCCTCCACAGGGTCATGAAGGCAAAGCTCATTAATTAGAATTGGCGGGGTTGGGGATTTAGCTCAGTGGTAGAGCGTTTGCCTAGCAAGCGCAAGGCCCTGGGTTTGGTCCTCAGCTCCGGAAAAAAAAAAAAGACAAAATAGAATTGGTGATGGCTGAGGCTGGCCATGGTGGTTGTGACAATGAAGGCTGCAGCTAGAGTGGATGAAAGAGATGGTGATGGCAGCGCTTGGTGACAGAATGGCTGTGGTGGCGGTGGTAGTGTTGGTGATAATGAAAGTAGCGACTGTCGTGATGGCAGGTGTGAGTCAGTGCCTGTGACTATGCTGGAGATGGTGGGTGTGGTGGTTGGAGTGATGGAGGCTATGGTAGAGGCGTAGCCGGAGTGATGGTCGGGGTGGCGGCTCTGACGGAGGTGGTAGCTTGAGAGCTAGGAGACATGGTGAAATGGGTGGAAATCTTATGTTAAGAAGATTGTAGAGATGGTAACTGCAGATGTGGTAGAGGCAGTGCGGCTGGCGGAAGTGGTGTCTGTGGAGACGGTGGATGTGGTGGCTGTTCTGGTGGGGATGGTGGTGGTGGCGGCTGGAGAGACAGTGGCTGTAATCCTGGAGTGGTAATGGTAACGGTGATGATTGTGGAAGTGACAGTGACGGCCCTGGAGGCTGTACTGGTGAAGACAGTGTCACCGTGATGGTGGAGATAGCGGTACAGTGATGGTGGTTGTGATAGAGAGGTGGTGGGTGAAGTGATCGTGATAATGGGGGCGGCGGGGGTGGAAGTGGTGGGGAGGCCATTTTTCGATGCTTTTACTTTAGAACGAGGGCTGATCACACAGGATCCGACCCACCCACTTCTGCTTTTCCTGAGACCCAAGACTAAGCATAAGAAAGATTAGAGCCTTTGGAGCACCCAGGGTGTTCAATGAGTTTCTGAAGGCCTAGGTTGGGGCGGATCATACTATAGGTGTCACTGACGGGAGCGTGGGACAGGGAGGGCCAGTCAGTGAATGCCACGGGGCAGGAGTGGGAGAGTACAGTGGAGACGTGGGACCCAGGCACACCCACCTTCTGGGACTATCTTTAAGGGTTGCCTGGTGCCTTTGGCCTACGCAGGAAGCGCACTAATGTTAGAGACAGTGGTTTCCAGATAAATATCTAGTAACTGATCTTTTGAGAGGGAAGCGTTGTCGAGAGTCTACAGGCCGGGATGTGGCTCAGTGGTAGAGGGCCTGCCCATCCATCATACAGTGAGCCTTAGATTTAATGATCAGTACTACAGAAGGGGGAGGCACTGATTTATGGTGTCTGCTGAAGCCCTGTAGCGGATTCTAACATGACAGGGTTGAGCACAGAGTTGGGGAGCAATGCACCGCAGCCACTGTCCATTCTTCAACTACCTCATGCAATGGACATAAATAACCTCAGACTCAGGCCACAGCACAGCATGGTAAAATTCCGAAAAGAGACTCTTGGGTTGTGTGTACCCAGGCTTTCAGTAGGATGTATTTAATTTTTAGGTGTGGGCAATTTAATTTGGCTTTTGCTTTTTGTTTTTCAAGACAGGGTTTCTCTGTGCTGCCCTGGCTTGCCTTTATAGACCAGGCTGGCCTCAAACTCAGAGATTCTCCTGCCTCTGCTATCAGGTGCTAGGATTAAAGGTGTGTGCTACCTTTTAAAAAAGATGTATCATGGGCTGGAGAGATGGCTCGGTGGTTGAGAGCACCAACTGCTCTTCCAGAGGTCCTGAGTTCAATTCCCAGCAACCACATGGTGGTTCACAACCATCTGTAATGGGATCTGATGCCTTCTTCTGGTGTGTCTGAAGACAGGGACAGTGTACTCATACATACATAAAATAAATAAATCTAAAAAAAATGTATCATTAGTAGTGTGTGTGTGTGCGCGCGTGTGCGTGCTCGTGTGCATGTGCACATGTGCATGTGGATGTCAGTGGAGGCCAGGGGCATTGGATCACCTTGGAGCTGAAGTTACAGACTGTTGTAGGCTACTTGAGGTGGGTGCTGAGAACTGAACTCAGTCCCCCTGGAAGAGCTCTATGTGCTCTTAACGTGGAACCATTTCTTTAGCCCTACTAATTAATTTTGTTACATCTCTATTTAATAACTGGCAAGCTAGTACCTTCTGGCACAATTGTCAGCTGGCTGCAGTTTGACACGATCACACTGGTGACTGCCACTGAGCTCTGGCTGATGGAGCCTGGACCTTCTCTGTCCCCCCAGGAGAATGTTCCCATTCCTGTCCTTCACTGTGGCCGGGCTGGAGCCCACAAGCCATTACAGGATGTTCGTGGATGTAGTCTTGGTGGACCAGCACCACTGGCGGTACCAGAGTGGCAAGTGGGTGCAGTGTGGGAAGGCCGAAGGCAGTATGCCAGGTACGACCCGCTTTGGGAGTGGTGGGCATGCTTTCTCTCCTAGACTGGGCGCCCCCTGGTGGATGACTCAAGCTCTTGCCCCTAACATGATGAGACCTACCGCCTATCCACTCACCTCACCCTTCCTTTGGTTTGCTACCTCTTCTCTAACGATTTAACTGAGCAACTGAGTGGGGAGGGGAAGGGGAACGAGACCCACTCTGCTCAATCCTCTGCCTCTTCTGCCCCTGCTCAGCCTGCCTGTCCCCTCCCCTGCATCTTCCTCACGGTCCTCTCAGAGCAGGCAAAATCCCACATCTCCAGAGTCTGTTCAGTACTTGACAATAAGGTTAACTGTCCACAGGGAACCGCTTATACGTCCACCCAGACTCCCCCAACACTGGAGCCCACTGGATGCGACAGGAAGTTTCATTTGGGAAACTAAAGCTTACCAACAACAAGGGGGCTTCCAACAATGTGACCCAGGTAGGACTGTCAACCCCACCTGTCCCTGCATCAGAGATTCCCACCCCCTTCCCCCTACCCTCCGACACTTCCTAAAACCTATTTTGTCTGTTGGAGCCTCCTCCCTCTCCTCCCTCTCCTCCCCCTCCCGCTCCCCCCCCTCCCTCTCCTCTCCTCCCCTCTCCTCCCCTCTCCTCCCCTCTCCTCCCCCCTCCTCCCCTCTCCTCCCCTCTCCTCCCCTCTCCCCTCCCTCCCCTCTCCTCCTCTCTCCTCCCCTCCTCCCCCCTCTTCCCTTCTTCTCCCTCTTCCTCCCCTCCTTTCCCCCCTCCCCTTTCCCTCCCTCCCCCCTCCCTTCTCCCCTCTCCCCTCCTCCCTTCTCCTCCCCTCTCCTCCCCTCTCCTCCCCTCTCCCTCTCCCCTTTTCCCCTCTCCCCCTCCTCCCTTCTCCTCCCCTCTCCTCCCTCTCCCTCCTCCCTCCCTTTCCCCTCCCCTCTCCTCTCCTCTCCTCTTCCCCTCTCTTCCCTACATAGCCAAGGGTAACCTTGAACTTCTGATCCTTGTGCCCTGAGTGCTGAGGGCACGGGCATGCTCCACCATGCCTGATTCATGTGGTTCTAGGTGTCGCACCAGACTAGACAAACAAGCTACTAATTGAGCCACTCTCTGTCCCAGCTCCTTTTCTTCCTCTCCAAACTATGGCTCTTTCCTACCCACCTTGTGAAGACAGTGAGCTGGGGGGATACAGGATCTCTGGCAGGGGTTACTTTCAGGACAGCCAGAACAGCCTGGGGACTTCTTCACTAGGTCACAATCTGTCATCTTGATGGTCCCGATGTCTCAGGGAATGGATGTTCAATGTAAAAGTGACTTCACTTTGAATAACCATGGGTTTTGTTTTGGTTTGTTTTACACATTTACTACATCTATCCATATCTATCTATCTATCTATCTATCTATCTATCTATCTATCTATCTATCTATCTATCCATCTATCCATCCATCCCTTCATTTATCATTCCTATCTATCTATCTATCTATCTATCTATCTATCTATCCCTTCATTTATCATCCATATCTATCTATCTATCTATCTATCTATCTATCTATCTATCTATCTATCCATCCATCTACCTACCTACTTAGTTATCTAGTTATCTACTTAGTTGTGGGGGAGTGAGTTGCTATGGTGTTTGTGGAGGTCAGAGGGACAACTTCCACTTTTCTTCCACCCCATGGATCCCAGGGATCAAAGTCAGGGTGCCAGGCTTGTCAGCAAGTGCCTTTATCTGCCGAACCATCTCCACAGTCCCCGTCCTGTTTTTTTAAAACCTTAAGCTGGAGAGAGGATTTAGTTGGTAAAGCATTTGCCTTGGAAAGACAAGGACCTGAGTTTCCTCCCTGGAACCCAGGTTAAAACAGAAAAGAAAAGCCAGCTGCAGTGGCACCAGTCATTTAAACACTGGTGGGGATGGGGACGGGGGACCCCGAGGGCTCACTGGCCAGCCGCCTACTCGGTGAGTTCCAAGTAGGGATGCTTAAGAGAAGTTGCACGGAGGCAGGGTGGATGAAGCCACAAGATGTACTCAAGCATCCTTTCTAGTCTAGTAGGGCTCGTAGTTACTGGTAGGTGAATGCATCCAGATATGAGGCCACTACAAGGTCCGGAGGACCTTCGGGCTCCTTCCGTGACCCCGTCACCGCCTGGCTCCCTCTCCAGATGATCGTCCTGCAGTCTCTCCATAAGTACCAGCCCCGGCTCCACATCGTGGAGGTGAATGACGGTGAGCCAGAGGCGGCCTGCAGTGCTAACACTCACATCTTTACCTTCCAAGAGACCCAGTTCATTGCCGTGACTGCCTACCAGAATGCAGAGGTGAGGGCCGGGCGCCGGGAGCCTGGGGACAGACCTCTTGCAGGGAGGGGTGGAATTCCTGAGCCCTCGACTGGGGGACTCTATTTTCCCACTCTAGATCACTCAGCTGAAAATCGACAACAACCCCTTTGCCAAAGGATTCCGGGAGAACTTTGAGTCGTAAGTGTTCTGGATCCAAATCCCCTTTGGTCTTTCTCATATGGGTCTGTAGTTCAGTGTTCAACATGTCCTGTCTTTGCCTTGGGGGTCTGGGGGACAGGCAGGCCGGGGAGAGAGGAACGGGGCGGGGGGCGGGCAGGGAGGGAAGAGACACACTTGTGACTTGGTTTCTTATTCACTGTTTTTATTTTATTTTATTTTTTTAGCATGTATACATCTGTTGATACGAGTGTTCCCTCGCCACCTGGACCCAACTGTCAACTGCTTGGGGGAGACCCCTACTCACCTCTTCTGTCGAACCAGTATCCTGTCTCCAGCCGTTTCTACCCTGACCTTCCAGGCCAGCCCAAAGATATGGTTTCACAGTCTTACTGGCTGGGAACACCTCGGGAACCCAGTTATGAAACAGAGTTCCGAGCAGTGAGCGTGAAGCCCACATTCCTACCCTCTGCTCCTGGGACCACTGTGCCCTACTACCGGGGCCCAGATGTCCTGGCTCCCGGAGCTGGTTGGCCCATGGCGCCTCAGTACCCTCCTAAGATGAGCCCAGCTGGCTGGTTCCGAACCATGCGAACTCTGCCCATGGACCCGGGCCTGGGATCCTCAGAGGAACAGGGCTCCCCTTCGCTGTGGACTGAGGTCACCTCCCTCCAGCCCGAGCCCAGCGACTCAGGACTAGGCGAGGGAGACACTAAGAGGAGGAGAATATCCCCTTATCCTTCCAGTGGCGACAGCTCCTCTCCCGCTGGGGCCCCCTCTCCTTTTGATAAGGAAACCGAAGGCCAGTTTTATAACTATTTTCCCAACTGAGGAAACGCTGCGGAATTGGAAGGTGCCCGACTAACTTAGAAAACAGACACGGGGCGGAGAGCCCCGAGCTCTCGCTGTCCCTTCCCTGTACAGAGATTAGTTGGGGAAGAAGAGGGGCAAGGAGGATTCTGGGGTTCACTTGTTTCCTGGCCCACAAGGGAATATGACAGAAGTGTCCCCTGCCCCTTCCTCTGCCCGAACTACAGTCACGTCACGTACCAGGTGCTGCTTCTGACCGATGGTCCCGTGGAGAGTGGAGAACGGACTCCAGAAAGTTTTGGACCCAGAGGGACTTCCGGAGAGGTGGAGGGGACAGCGGGGAGTCCAGGACTGGAGAGCTGCTCTCTTCCTCAGCCCAGCAACGTTCAACTGTTGGGCTAACACCTGTGTTAATCTCTGATCTGAAAAATAAAGACACATGCATTTTTATAACGGCCAGATGGACAGACAGACAGGGAGAAGACTCAGGTGACTGCTGGTGGACTGGGTCACCTGCGAGGAGACAAGAGAGTGGGTGCAGAGGAAGGGTTTGAGGGGCGCGCATCTCACCAGGTGAGGTCACTTTGAACTGGTGTGCACGCAACTGCTTGTTTCTTTTTTTTTATTTCTTCGGGAGGGGAGGCTATTTATTGTTGAGAGAGTGGTGCCTGGATGTATTTCTTCTGTTTTGCATCACTTTCTAAAAATAAACGTGGAACTGATAAATGTGTCCTGCTTCCATGGCCGGTTTGGCGGGACGGGGGTGGGGGTGGGGTGGGGGTAAGGGTGCGGATGTGTGTGGATCAAGGTTTGCTGATCTAGCAAAGTTGTTTTGTGGGCTCTTGATTTTGGGGGTGACTGTTAGGAATCTAAAGTGGCCCCACTTAGGGATAAACTCAGAGTTTGTCTTGTCCTCAGCACTCCAATGGATGGTTCTTGTTGTCACATGTGACCAAAGGTGTATTGTGACCAAAGAGCCACTCAGCCTGAGTCGCCAGCTCAGAACCCTGGCCTTGGAGGGAGGCAGTGTGGGAGCAAGGTTAGGACCCAGCTGAGTGACTGAGTGACTCAGGAAAGCCAGGACTCTTGATTTATCTTTGCATCTTAACACTCCCGGTTTTGAGGTTTGCCCAAGTGTTAAAGGCATAAATAAAAACTTTACCGGGGTTGGGGATTTAGCTCAGTGGTAGAGCGCTTGCCTAGCAAGCCCAAGGCCCTGGGTTCGGTCCCCAGCTCCGAAAAAAAAGAAAAAAGAAGAAAAATGCTATACCATGTGATACTGCCCCTCTTTGTACTCCTCTCTCTCTCTCTCTCTCTCTCTCTCTCTCTCTCTCTCTCTCTCATTTAGTTTCCATTCATAATCATAAACTTAACTCTGAAATCCAGCTAGACTTGGAGGGGGTAAGGAAAATATGAAACCCCAAGAACTTCAGTGAGAGCAGAGATTATTGGGTGCTGTGAGCAGATGGGATGGGGCGCTCTCCTGAGCTACAGAAGAAATGGTCTGGTGGGTAAAATGCCTGAAAGTCAAAAGAATTAGAGTTGTCCGTAGTTGGCAACGGTGACCTTATCTTCCTGCTGGTCTTGCCGTTCTGGTCCCCAAACACTCCATGGCTTCCACGATGTTCATGCCTTCTCTGCCCTCCCCAGAGTCCACACTACCATCCAGCTGCTCAATCTTGGCAGCGCAGGGGAAAAAAGTGGGAACCATTGATGTTTGGTCCAGCATTTGCCATGGAAAGGCACCACAATCGAGGTGGTTCAGGATGAAGTTCTCATCCTTAAACGTCTCCCTGTAGATGGACCTGCCTCCAGTGGCACTGTGGTGTGTGACATCACTACCCCGGCACATGAATCCTGGAATAGCCGTATGGGAGTAGGAACCAATCCTTTCTCTCCAGTGCTCAGAGCACGGAACTTTTTCTGCTGCCTTTGGAACTCTGTCTACAAACAGCTCAAAGGTTACATTGAAATCCAGGATGGCTTCCAACTCCTGGGAATCCTCCTGTCTCATCCTCCCAAGAGCAAGGATAACAGACACAAACCACCATGCTCACCTTTCTTTCTAGCTCTGTTTCTTTTTTAAAAAGAAAAAAGAAGGGGTTGGGGATTTAGCTCAGTGGTAGAGCGCTTGCCTAGCGAGCACAAGGCCCTGGGTTCGGTCCCCAGCTCTGAAAAAAAGAAAAAGAAAAAAAAAGAAAAAAGAAAAAAGAAAAGAATTGTGCCAAGAGACAGCTCAGTGGGTAAAAGTGCTAGTCGCACAGCCTGACCACCCAAGCTTGATGCCTTGAATCCATGCAAAAGCCGGATCTGGTAGCACACGTCTGCTGTCTCACTGCTCCTAAGAGATGGGAGGCAGAGACAGGGGGATGTCTCGCAGCTCACCAGATGGCTTGCACAGTAGGAAAACACTGGAGAAGAGACCCAGTCTTGGCAGAAGGAGAGAACCAACCTCAAAAGATTGTTCTGATTTCCATGTTTGCACATGCGCTCGCGCACACATACACACACACACACACACACACACACACACACACAGAGTAAATAAATGAAAATTTTAGATTAGGGTGGTGGTTGAGACAGGATTTCTCTGTGTAGCCTTGGCTGTCTTGAAACTCACTGTAGATCAGGCTGGCCTTGAACTCACAGAGATTTTTTGTTTGTTTTGTTTTGTTTTGCTTTGTTTTATTTTTGAGACAGGGTCTCTATTAAGAAGTCTGTTAGGGCTGGAGAGATGGCTCAACAGTTAAGAGCACCTACTGCTCTTCCCGAGGTCCTGAGTTCAAATCCCACCGACCACATGGTGGCTCACAACCATCTGTAATGGGATTCCATGCCCCTCTTCTGGTGTCTCTGAAGACAGCTACAATGTATCTTATACCTGAAATAAATAATTATTTAAAAAAAAAAAAAGGCTTTTGGGCTAGAATTACAGATGGCTTTGAGCCGCTATGTAGATGCTGGGGATTGAACCTGGGCCCCCTGCAAGAGCAACCAGTGTTCTTTTTTTTTTTTTTTTTTAAACTATTTCCTCTTCTTTTCCAGAATTATTTATTTTATGTATATGAGTACACTGTAACTGTCTTCAGACACACCAGGAGAGGGCCTCATCCCATTACAGATGGTTGTGAGACACCATGTGGTGGCTGGGAATTGAACTCAGGACCTCTGGAAGAGCAGCCAGTGCTCTTAACCACTGAGCCATCTCTCCAGCCCGCAACCAGCGTTCTTAACCACTGAGACATCTTTCCAGTGCATTAAATTCTCTTGTATCCATTTACTTGTTCGTTTTTTTATACGGATTAGTGTTTTGTCTGCATATGTGACTGTACACTTGTGTGGAGTGCCTGATGCCCACAAAAGAGGGTGTCAGATCTCCTGGGACTGGAATTTCCGAGGGTTGTGAGCCACCATGTGGGTGCTGGGAATTGAACCTAGGACTTTCAGAAGAGCAGTCAGTGTTTTAACCACTGACCCATATCTAGGTCCACACCATCAGTTCCTAAGGTGCTTCTCCATTCTGTTTTGGTGTCCACCATTGCTTTTAGGAAGTATGATGCTATTTCAAGTCATGATTGTCCGTGTTAAATTTGGTTGTTTTCTTCATCTTTTGTGTTCTGAATGTTGAACGGAGCATGTCTTGGTTTGCAGTCTTGTGGCAGACTAAGAGTGGGAATGTGGATGCGTGTGGGTGGATGTTACTGATGCTCAAACTCAAGTCCTCAAGGGTACTAGGCAGGCACTCCACCAGAGAGCTGCTTTTCCAGTTTCGCCCGTGTTAGCCCCGTGGTTCTCAACCTATGGGTTTCGACCTCCTTTCTAAGCACAGATGTTCACATTGCAATTCACAACAGTTAGTAAAGTTACAGTTATGAAGTAACAAGGTAATTTTATGGTTGGGGGGAGTCACCACATCATGAGGAACTCTACTAAAGGGTTGCAGCATTAGGAAGGTTGAGAACCACAGCTCTGGACTCCCTTTCACATTAGAGTCTTACATAGTGGGTGATCCTTAACAACTCACATTTAATAATGAGGCTCTAATAGTTCCCTTAAGAGCACTCGGGTGTGTAAGTGGCTATCTCCCACGGGCTTCCCATGGGGTGATCTGGAAGGTGATCCTACAGAGAAGCCAGTAAAGGGGGGCTGGAGCTTTCCCTCACAGCATCCAGTGGCATCCGGTTGGTAGCTTACATCATCCACGGTGGGAATATTTACACCATGGGCATCGATCCATGCTGCAGTAAGGCACAGTCCCTCATTTCTGAATGCAGAGAGACCCCTCCTGAGAAGCTCCATTCTCCACAGGAAATCCCTCAGCCGCTGACATCATTCTGTGAGTAGGGCAGGGGCGTGGAAACCTGAAGCCCACTTTTCACCCCCAATTTCTGTGTGCGTGCGATCTGTGTGCATGCATGCACTGTGTGTGATTGTGGGGGGGGTATGCATGTGTGTGTGTGCTATGGCATGTGCGTGGAGGTCAGGGGACATCCTTGGGTATCAGTCCCCACCTTATTTGAGACTCGATATTATTTTTCCACTGTGTGTGTAAATTGCTGGCTTGTGAGCTTTTGTGGACTCTCCTGCCTCCACCTCTCATCTCCCGGGAGCTCTGGGATCACAGGGGTTTGAACTGCATGCATGGTTTTACATGAGTTCCAGGGATGTGAACACAGGTATATCTTTCACCTTGTGTGACGAGGGCTCTTACTCACTGAGCTGTCTCTCTAACCCCTCCACGCCAAATGTGACTTGGATTGTCTTTTTTCCATTTTGCCGAACCCCTCTTACCTTAGCCTTTGTGTTCCCAAGTCCTGGTTTGTCCTCTTCTCCAGAGAAGGACTCTGCTTCTAGCTGGGGGTGCTGGCGAGATGGCTCCGGGTGCTTAGCGTGAGAAGCGGACATGAGCATCTTGACGCGTCTGGATCCAGACTTCTGATCATTCACTAGTTCTCTGCAGCGGGCTCAACCCCTCCTTCCACTGCTGCTGCCTGCCCCTCAGAGGATGAGTTGGTTCCCTCATTGCTAGGCCCTTTAGAGGCCATGTTAATCCTCGGCCCCATTTTGTGTATTGGTGTTATTCCCACGTCATTCTCAGACTCACAGTAAATTAGAGACCAGCACAGGCTCCATAAGGCCAGGTCGCAAAATAACCTGCAAGGTCATAGTCCTTTTTAAAAAAATCTGTCCCCATCCTCCCAAGTAGGTCAGGTTTATATGGTGGGGAGGGTCCCCATACCTTATCAGAGCTTTCTGGAAGGGGCTTGTTACATGAAGGAGTTGGGATTGAGTAGCTGGTGAACTCGGATGGCGTTCTGGTGGAGGCTGTGCGAACTGTGTTGTGATGGACACCTGGGAGGGGTTGGGGTCCTCAGTGTTCTGTTACCACGAGGATACAAGCCATGACCAAAAGCACATGGAGGTGGGGGTGGGGTAGGGTGGAGAACATTCTGGTCCTGTCGCATTACTGAGGAAAGCTAAGGCAGGAATCCAAGCGGGGACTATGGAAGAATGCTGCTTACTGGCTCACCCCCACGGCTTGATCCATTGCTTGTTTGTTTTGCTTTTTTGAGACAAGGATTCTCTGTGTGGGCTTGACTGTCCTGGAACTCATGCTAGAGACCAGGCTGGCTTTGAACTCACAGAGATCGGCCTGTCTCTGCTTCCCAAGGGCCGGGATTAAGGGTGTGCGCCCCAAATGCCCGGCTTTTTGGGGTTTTGTGTTTGTGTGTGTGTGTGTGTGTGTGTGTGTGTGTGTGTGTGTGTGTGTGTTATAATGTGCCCAGGCGTTCTGACTGTGTGTGTAGACCTGTGCACTGAGAGTGTAGCATGCCCTTGGAGGCCAGAAGAGAGCCAGAGCCTCTAGAATTGGAGTTACAGACAGCTGTGAGCCGCCATGTGGGTGCCGAGAATCAAAGCTGGGTCCTCTGATAGGGCAGCCAGTGCTCTTCACTAATGAGCCCTCTCTTCAGCCTCTTGGTTTCTCTTTCCCTTCTCTCCCTCCTCCCTCCCTCCCTCCCTTCCCTCCCTCCCTTCCCCCTCCCTCCCTTTTTCCTTCCTTCCTTTCTTTCTTTCTCCTTTCTTCCCAGGAGTGGTACCACTCACAGTAGACTGGGCTCTCCCACAACAATCAGACTTGCCTACAGGTCAGTTTGATGGAGGCAATCCCTCAGCTGAGATACCCCCTTCCCAAGTGACTTGAGTTTATGTCAAGTAGACAAAAATAAGATAAAATAAAATAAAATAAATAAAACAAAATACAAGCAAAACTACTGAGTACCTAAAATCTCATTTCTCTGGAAGCTGAGGCAAGAGGGAAGCCATGAATTCAAAGCAAGCCCAGGGTATTGAGATAAGCGTGAGACCTACTATCTCAATGCACAGACACAGGGACACAATGTTAGCAGTAATGGGCAGCAGAGCAAGAGCACAGGGAGCTCCCTGGTCCCAGCCCGTCTAAGGTTCTCCTGAGGCTCCCTGTGGCCTGCAGCCACCTCCAAGTGCTGGCGGCAGTGTCCCTTTGATTTGGAGTGGGAATCCGAACATCTTCAGCCTGTGTCAATGAAGACACCCTTCCCCAGTCATGGTAAGCACAGCCCGTCTCCGTGGGTAAGAGAATGAGGATGTGATGTGCTCGCCTCCTTTTATGGGAGGATGTTACCCAGCTCTTCTTATAGTAATAGCAGCTACCCAGGCTGGGGGTGGGACGGAGTCAGAGACCACATCATTTTCTGATCCATCAGAAAGGTGGCGTGGTCATTCCTAGATCTTGCTGAAGTTTTTGTTCCCGTTTCCCTTTGAGACAGGCTCTTGTTGTGTACCCCGGATGCCCTTGAAACTACAATCTCCTGTTTCTGCCGGAAGATCACACGCAGGTATCCGCCAGCCTGGCTTTCCTGCAGAGTTAAGGAGACAGTTCTGTGTGGACAGCAGACCTCGTGAAGCTTGCCGCTGTACACTCCTGACCGTGCAGTTGAAGGTCAGAAAGATGGCTCAGTGATGTTCTTCTAGAGGATGCAGGTTCGATTCCCATCGCCCCTGGAGCAGCTCATAACCAACTGTAACTCCAGTCCCGGGGTATCTGTCGCCCCCTGTGGTCTCTGCAGGCACAGTTTGCATATGGTGCACAGCTGCACATGCAGACAAAACACCCATACACAGAAAAATAATACAATTAAATTTTTCATTATAAAAACTTTGGGGTCTGCTGTGAGAGCAAGTCTGACCTGATCGTCACATGGCATTTTGGGCCAGCCAGGGCTGTACAGTGAAAGCCTTTCTCAGGAAGCATACGTTAAAGAGTAAGCCCTTATTTTATGGTTCCTAGAAAATGACTTGTGATTCATTCTGATTGATCTGCCAGTCATGGCTCTGGAGATGGACACTAACTGATGGGCACAATCTGGGAGCAAAAATGATCCCAGGTTAATTTAATTATCCTGGGTGACAATGAGATGACGAACATGGATAGCCCTGTGGAGGAAATTCACATAAGAGCGCTCTGTGTGTGTGTGTGTCTGTCTGTCTGTCTGTCTGTCGGTCTGTCTGTCTCTCTCTCTGGGTCTCTGTCTCTCTCTCTTCTCCCTCTCTCCCTCTTCCTCCTCTCCCCCTCTCCCTTTCCCTCTGTCTCTCTCTGTGTGTCTCTATGTCTGTCTCTGTTTCTCTGTCTATCTCTGTCTTTGTCTCTGACTATCTCTGTGTCTCTGTCTCCCTCTCTCTCCCCCTCTCTCCTCCCCCTCCCCTCCTGTGCTGAGTATTGATCCCAGGCTGTAAGATGCTAAGCAGGTGTTTTCCCACTGAGCAACAAAGGTTCCCAAGCTTTCTACTCAGATCCCACCCAGATGTTCTTATGCCCAGGGAGGCAGGAGATCCTTACCCTAAAGGCCAGATGGCCAGCAGAGCCTCCCGGCCTGTTAATAAGACAGAGCTACCACAACCAGGTTTGGGGTCAAGTTTCATGCGGGTGACAACTTTTTGGCATTAGTTCCTTGCATATGGTAGTCCCAGGAATTTGAATGGCAGATAGCCAAGTGGGATTTATTTCAATCTGTGTCATCAGAAAAATCTCAGGCTCGGAAAATAAGGGCCTCAGATTACTCAGCTTTGAGGATGTTCCAACTCTAATACCAGCAGGAAGTGGGACTCTTGTGCAGGACTTTAAACTTCCTCAAAGTCTGGCCATAGAGGACAAGTGGCGATGAATTCAGAGAGCGGCCCAACTCAGAACCAACCGGTGAGTTGTGAAACAGATGCCCATATCCCCAGGCCCAAGCTCTGTCCTTCTGGTACATTCCCCAGATTCAGGACCTCACTGGCTGCCCTTCCTGAGGACCTGGGTTCTATTGCCTGAACCACACATCTATCTGCATCTCCAGCTCTAGAAGACCTGGTGCCCCTTCTGGTTTCATTGAGCACTGCACACTCTTCGTGTCCAGGCCCACAAGAAAGCAAAGCATCCATACACATAAAATTAAACAAAGGAAGATTTATATATTAAAAAATGTGTTGGGGCCAAGCATGGTGGCACACAACTTTAACTCATGCACTCAAAAGGCAGAGACAGGCAGATCTTCAAGTTTTAGGCTAGCCTGGTCTACAGAACAAGTTCCAGGATAGTCAGGGATACACAGAATCACACATCACACAATGTGTGTGTGTGTGTGTGTGTGTGTGTGTGTGTGTGTGTGTGTGTGTACGTACTGGGGAAAAGGCTTAGTTGATCAAGTACCTGCCATGGAGCACAAGGATCTGCCTTGACCCCCTCCCAGAAGTCCTTGACCCCCCAGAAGTCACAAGAAAAGCTGAGCATGTGGGGTGCACCCAAACTCCCTGCTGGGGGGCTGGGGGAGTGAGGACAGGCCGGTTCTGAGGATGACTGACAAGCCAACTTAATCAGGTAGAGAGCCCCCCTCCCCCCAGGCCAGTGGGAGTAACACAGTGGGCAGCATTTGGGGACTGACAAAACCAGAGGTTGTCCTTACACCCTCACAGACATGCACACACATGCATCTGTTTCCAAACCAACATGCACATGTGAGTACACACGTATGTTATGGTTTGCATGCATTTGTCACCTTTGAAGATGGTCATGTCGAAATGGGACCGTCGCTGTGTTATTGGTGGAAGATGGAGCCTTCAAGCAGGATTAAGGATGAACGCCCTTCTCACAGGAAGAGTTGGTCCTTGGGAAACACGCCCAGTCCTTCTTGCTCTCTGTTTTATAGGTACTCTCTCACAGTCCCACTTTCTGACACGTTATGGTGCCCTAACCAGATGACGCTGTTATGTCCTTGGACACCCAGCTTCCAGAACCAGAATTTAGGTAAACTCTTCTCTGTAGGTTACCCAGTCGTAAATATTGGCACAACAGAAAGTGCTCTGAAAGCTGAGTGTCCATTTACATGAAAGCAAACCACAGAAGGAAAGGGAGTAAAAACCTGTCCCCAGGTTCTGCCCCCACCATGTTCACCTCTATCTCCCCAAGATTTATCTTCATTAGAAATGGGTGGGTGTGGTGGCACACACCTTTATCCCAGCATTCAGGAGGCAGAAGCAGGAGGATCTCTGTGAGTTCCAGGTTAGCTTGGTCTGCAGAGCAGACTCCAGGCAAGCCAGAACTGCCTAGTAAAACCCTATCTCAAAAACAAAACAAAACACACACGGAAACAAAAAGTAGTTACGGATGGAGGTGGGCTGGAGAGATGGCTCAGCAGTAAATGTGAGCACTGCTCTTGAAGAGGACCTGAGTTCGGTTCCCAGCACCCAAGGCATCCATGGAAGGCATTCATATTGGATTGAACTCTACCTCTTGGGGATCTGTGGGCTCCACAGGCACCTGCACTCATGTGCACATACTCACGTAGTACGCAGACATGTAATTTAAAACAATAAAAGATAGGGGCTGGAGAGAGAGCTAAGGCACTTGTTGCTTTTATTTTCAAGACCACTTGTTTACGTCCATTAGTAGCTCCAGTTCTTTTTTTTTTTTTTTTTTTTTTAAAGATTTATTTATTTATTACACCCAGTTTCAGTTCCCAGATACACCAGAAGAGGGCATCGGATCTCTTTACAGATGGTTGTTGTGGTTGCTGGGAATTGAACTCATTCTGGTAGAGCTCCAACCGCTGAGCCATCTCTCCAGCCCCAGTTCCAGTTCTACAGGATGTAGGATCCTCCTTTGGCCTCATTGAGAACTAAACATACATGCAGTACGCTTATTTAAGTGAAGACGCAATTCGATGTTCTCACAGGCCATGAAGACAGTCCCAGATTTCTAGTCAGTTAGATGAATGCCTGGAGGTGGTAGCCCTCACTTTTAATCCCAGTACTTGGGAGGCAAAGGCAAGCAGATCTCTGAGTTCAAGGCCAGCCTGGTCTACAGATTGCATTCCAGAGCAGTCAGTGTATACAGAGAAACACTATCTTGACCATTCTCCCTGAAAAGAGCCAATGAGAGGAAGAAGATGCCCAGAGGGACAGTTAGAACTAAATAACTTGACAGAGTATAGCTGCAAGAGAAGCGGGAGAGGTGAGCTGTCTTCCTTGTGGCCATTACACCTAACTAACGACCAATTCAAGCTTTTCTTGCTAAGGATGAGCCAGAAGATGGACTCTGGGAACCCACGATCTGGATGTACCTTCTACCCTTAGAACGTTTTTGTTCTGACTTCTTGCTTTGGGTGTCACAGCTGAGAAGTGTGTTGATCATAGAGTCTTCATTCCGTGGCAGGAAATCTTCTGGTAGGCTTGGAAGCTTTCACATGAGAAGCACAAGGCAGCACAAGTCCCTGGCGCTGTTCTCGCTAAGCTTCCTTCCTCGTTCACCTGGGCAGCAAGCAGGGCTCTGCCTCCCCCAAGCCCCAGCTTCTCAGGTCCTCCGCTGCCACTCTCTGGTGTGCATTCAAATCCACCACCTTGGCTCGTGCTTTTTCCTGAACTTCAAGATCCAACACAGTCTAGTCACTTTCTAGGTGACTCAACCAGACGGACCCACAGCTACCTCCCCAGCCCTCACTTGTCCTCTGCCAAGCTGGACTCTTTAGTTTCCCTGTCCTCACTCTACTGTGCCCATCTCTTGGACAACTTTCCCAAACCAGAACCCTGTGGCTTCTAAGTGTGATCGCCTCTCCCTCTGAACTTTCTTCTCTTTGGCTAATTCCCCCTCATTTTCAATAGCTCAGTGGATGGACAACAGTCGAGGTTTAGACTGTTGCTACGTATAGTAATGCTAAATTCTGTACCCAAAGGCCTAGTTGCCTATGAGTGAATTCTCAGTTACCAGCGATTATTAACAGGGAAGTAGACGGAATAGCATAGAGGGTTGAGATCTGCCCAGCTCAAGTGCTTTAAGGCTTATTATAAATACAAAAGTTTTGTGACTTTTATTTGGGAACTAAATGACCAAAGATGGGGTAGAAACACCAAATAATATTTACAACAAACAACAGTTTGGGCAGAGCAGACTTGGGTTTCTCTCGGGATCCTTCTAGATTAGGTGACTTTCTCTTGCTTTCCAATGTGTTTATCCAGCGCCTGTTTCCCACACTCACTCCGACCTTGTCTGGGCTGGACAGCATTTGAGGGCAGGGACTGGGCTCCTGACACAGAGAGCGTGTGTCATGTAGAAATGGTGCTCCCATTGCTAAGGGCCAGTTCATTGCTGTGCTATCCTATAGCTGTGTCCCCTTTCTGTAAAGACCCCTTTCAATCCACAGGAGGCTTTTGTATGTTTAGTTTTTTTCATGACAAAGTCTTGTTCTTCACCCAGTTAGCCTCCAGCACACGGTACTCTGCCTCAGCCTTCCGGGTGCTTGGATTACAGGCCTGCATCAGCATACCCAGCTACTCCATGTTTTTTTTTTTTTTTTTTTTTTTGTTTGTTTTTTTTTTGTCTTTCTTTTGTTTTTTTTTTTTTCGAGCTCGGGACTGAACCCAGGGCCTTGTGCTTCCTAGGCAAGCGCTCTACCACTGAGCTAAATCCCCAACCCCCTCCATGTGGTTTTAAAGAGCTGTGAATTGTGGGCTGCCTTCTGCTTCTGCTTCCTCTACAAAACTGGACATGTGGGCAGCTAGGTTAATTACAGCCTCTCCCGTGGCCAGCCACAACACTTCGCACACCATCAGTTGGACTCTCGCAGTCTCCTCCAGGTATGTGAATGAACACATCTCATTTCTGTTTGAGTTGGTCCCACTGGGTCCCGGCCACGTACAGCTCCAAGGGCCCTGACGGAAAGGGAACTCCAGAAAAGCTTAGTGGAGACACTAAGAAACTAGGTGGCCTATCTCCCATGCCTCCTGCCCTCACAGTGGCTGCTTAGATGGGATTCCATCGTCTTAACGCACTCGTGGTTTTCTGTATTCCCACAGACCCCGGCTTCTCAGCAAACCTTCCGTCTGCTCCAGGCCGCTGCCATGCACTGTCCCCCGATCCCCTTGTACCCAGACTGCAGGTCTTTGCGTATGCCTCACTTGCTGCACTTCTCTCCGAGGGCTCATTCCGACCCACTCTGACTGATCCCATCTCCTCTAAATTCCCGCCCACCTCAGAGGAACTCAGCCTTCTCTTCTGGCGTTATTACAGTCACGCTGAATCACAGCCATGTTGACTCATCGCCCTTCCTCTACTGACAGGGTCCCGTGAGGCCATGCTCTGCTCCGTAGCCACCTTTGTTGCGGGGGTGCCGTACACCCACAGCGCTCTGTCAGCAGGCACGTGACGAGAAGGAGCTCTCCGGAAGCGGCTTCATTTCCTCCTCCTGGCCCCTCGCACTCCCAGGTTTCAGGTTTCAGAAGAGAAGCTAGCCTCCTGACAGGACACTCTTGAAGAACAGAGTGTGGGCGAGAAGGTAGTGAGCGTGGTCGCTGTGTGTGCTGGCTTCTGGTTCCTCAGTGACGTGACATGAGCTCTGGGTACCTCTGGGAATCTTAAACATTGCAGCGCACTGGTTTCCCACTGGAAAAGATCTATCTAAAGACTCTATAAGCTGGTTGGGGATTTAGCTCAGTGGTAGAGCGCTTGCCTAGCAAGCGCAAGGCCCTGGGTTTGGTCCCCAGCTCCGAAAAAAAAAAAAAAGACTCTATAAGCCTCTTGACCCCTCACCTGTGTGAGCATAAGCTGAGCATCAGGGCAGCCAGAGGAGAGGCCCGAGGAGAGGCCCGAGGAGACTCTGTTGCACGCATGCAAGCATAGCAGGATCCTGGCCACATGAGCTTCCCACGCCAGTGACAGGCAGGCCAGGGGAACGCTCAGTAGCAGAGCATCTGGAATCTCCAGTAACTGTGTGGCCTTAGGCAACTCAGTTAATTTCTGTCTCTGATCCACTCTACTGATACCATCGGTAAAATCAAATTGGTAGTAGTAAACAGCCCAGGGAATAGGCAGATGACACAGAAAGCACACACCAACTGCTTCATAATTGCTTGTCTACATAACAGTAGGGCTTTGTATGCGAAAGTTCAATATGTAGATTCTTTAACAAAGGAGCCCTGCTAAAGGCTTGTCAGTGGCGTGGAAGTGGGGGACAAATGTTTATGAAACGACTTGAGGGCAGAAAGAAGATGATGAAGTTCCTTGTGCTTCCACAAGGGGGCAGTCTAACCTCCCCAAAGCACCCATTTCATGATGGCGCCCACTACACCATGTCATTTTGCTCTACGTGTGCATCTTCACCAAGCTGGACCCCGGTGCTTGACCATGTTTGAAAAGGCTGCTGGTTGAAGATCAATGACTCCTAAGAAGACACCTCTAAACTCAGGCTGTGTGCATCCCAGAGTTCCGCCATCCCTTCCACCCCCTGAGGTTCGGTTGGCCAGCTTTGCTGATTGTTCCAGGATCTGCTACCTTGAGGCCTGTCAGTGAATGGGAGGGGGAGAAGGGCACCGAGTGCTTCCACATCCAGACTTGCTGGTTCCGGGTCTTCCCCGCTCCAAGTCAGAGTCCCTGCTGCCTTACCTCATGGGCCCTCAGAATTCCAATCCTTAGCATCACAGACTTGGCTCCTGTTCCCCAAATGCCTGACCCTGACTGCGGTCTGGGATGGGTCGTGTGAGTATAGCACTGGTCCTCCCTCTGGCTTTCCTGAGAGAAGCTGTAAGGCGGTGGTGGGAGGTTCGATGGGGGGTGGGGGTGGGGGAGGGGATAGGGCTTAAGGCAGAAGTGGGATGGAGCAGTTAGGCTCAGGCCTGGTGGAAGACATTCCTGACAAGGGACCTTGCTGTTGCTTGGTCCCTGCCCAGTGGGAGAGACAGTTCGAGATGAGGAAAGGAAATCACACAAATTCACCCCTTCCCACAGAATAAGTCCAGGGTCACTTCTCCGGGCTGCAGCCTGTGAGGGAGAAGAGGCAGAACTTCCCCTGCTCTCCTGTTCCCTCCACAGATCTGCAAACATAGAGGACTGAAGGGCAGAGGGAAGAGCCCAGGCCCCGTCACTGCTGTCAATGCCTCCCTGAGACTAGGTGTCCTCAGGGTCCCTATGCCAGGTTAGGAAGGGTAGCATAGGGTGAATCAACAGAATCAAGGCTTGGAAGGAGAGAGCGCTGAGGGTCCTGCCAACTGTAGGTGAGAGCTACATTCAGTTACAAAAATGACGGACAGTTTAGCTGGGGCGAGACCAAACGAGACAGATGGTGTGAGCTAAGGTCCATCAGCTCCCTCAGCAAAAATGGAACCCAGAGGGGTGGAGGTTAAAGAGCCTAGGACTATGGAGGGTTTCGCTTCATCCACCTCAGTAGTGAAGTTCTGGAAAACCAGGAAGACTCCTGCTGACAAAGATAAAGGTTCAGGGGCAGAAATGAACATTTGCTTCTAGACGTCACCTTAGTGCGTGCTCCGGAACACACACAGAGTGTTGCTGTGTGACCAAACGTTTTGGAGGAGATCAACACACCTGTCTGTTCTCCCCAGAGAGAGAGACCACAACAGATCAAAGTACAGTGTTAGGGTTTTACTGCTGTGACCAGACACCGTGACCAAGACAAGTCTTATAAAGGACAACATATTTTTTTGTCTTCGAGATAGTGTCTTTTGCAATTTCTTTTTTTTCTTTATAATTTTATTTTATTTTTTCCATCATTATTAAGTTGGGTATTTCTTATTTACATTTCAAACCCAGTTTCCAGGCCAACATCCCCCTAACCCCTCCCTCTCCCCTTCTTTTTGGGTGTTCCCCTCCCCATCCTCCCCCCCATTACCACCCTCCTCCCAAGAATCCCATTCACTGGGGATTCCCCTTCCACTGGTGCCCTTACTAGGCTATAAAGGACAACATTTAATTGGGGCTGGCTTATAAGTTCAGAGGCTCAGTCCATTATCTTCAAGGCGGGAACATGGTACCATCTAGGCAGACATGGTCAGGCAGAGCTGAGAGTTTTACATCCTCATCTGAAGGCTTCTAGCAGAATACTGGCTTCTAGGCAGCTAGGATGAGGGTCTTAAA